>NW_027365715.1:0-96787 GCF_046119375.1 Phyllobates terribilis | reverse complement strand
TTATCATGCTAGGATTAACAGGAAAAAGCTAAAAATTTCAGAATTGCACCGTGCAATGTGGAGATATTACTGTTTGTGCATTTACAATATTCATTGATTTTTGCCATTGAAAAACATGTTTTTCATATACCAGAAATGTTTGAAGCTACTGACTGAATGAAAGGAGCTGGCATCTCACTCTCTTTGAATCTTCTTTATCATGCTAGGATTAACAGGAAAAAGCAAAAAATTTCAGAATTGCACCTTGCAATGTGGAGATATTACTGTTTGTGCATTTACAATATTCATTGATTTTTGCCATTGAAAAACATGTTTTTCATATACCAGAAATGTTTGAAGCTACTGACTGAATGAAAGGAGCTGGCATCTCACTCTCTTTGAATCTTCTTTATCATGCTAGGATTAGCAGGAAAAAGCAAAAAATTTCAGAATTGCACCTTGCAATGTGGAGATATTACTGTTTGTGCATTTACAATATTCATTGATTTTTGCCATTGAAAAACATGTTTTTCATATACCAGAAATGTTTGAAGCTACTGACTGAATGAAAGGAGCTGGCATCTCACTCTCTTTGAATCTTCTTTATCATGCTAGGATTAACAGGAAAAAGCTAAAAATTTCAGAATTGCACCGTGCAATGTGGAGATATTACTGTTTGTGCATTTACAATATTCATTGATTTTTGCCATTGAAAAACATGTTTTTCATATACCAGAAATGTTTGAAGCTACTGACTGAATGAAAGGAGCTGGCATCTCACTCTCTTTGAATCTTCTTTATCATGCTAGGATTAGCAGGAAAAAGCAAAAAATTTCAGAATTGCACCTTGCAATGCGGAGATATTACTGTTTGTGCATTTACAATATTCATTGATTTTTGCCATTGAAAAACATGTTTTTCATATACCAGAAATGTTTGAAGCTACTGACTGAATGAAAGGAGCTGGCATCTCACTCTCTTTGAATCTTCTTTATCATGCTAGGATTAACAGGAAAAAGCAAAAAATTTCAGAATTGCACCTTGCAATGTGGAGATATTACTGTTTGTGCATTTACAATATTCATTGATTTTTGCCATTGAAAAACGTTTTTCATATACCAGAAATGTTTGAAGCTACTGACTGAATGAAAGGAGCTGGCATCTCACTCTCTTTGAATCTTCTTTATCATGCTAGGATTAACAGGAAAAAGCTAAAAATTTCAGAATTGCACCGTGCAATGTGGAGATATTACTGTTTGTGCATTTACAATATTCATTGATTTTTGCCATTGAAAAACATGTTTTTCATATACCAGAAATGTTTGAAGCTACTGACTGAATGAAAGGAGCTGGCATCTCACTCTCTTTGAATCTTCTTTATCATGCTAGGATTAGCAGGAAAAAGCAAAAAATTTCAGAATTGCACCTTGCAATGTGGAGATATTACTGTTTGTGCATTTACAATATTCATTGATTTTTGCCATTGAAAAACATGTTTTTCATATACCAGAAATGTTTGAAGCTACTGACTGAATGAAAGGAGCTGGCATCTCACTCTCTTTGAATCTTCTTTATCATGCTAGGATTAACAGGAAAAAGCTAAAAATTTCAGAATTGCACCGTGCAATGTGGAGATATTACTGTTTGTGCATTTACAATATTCATTGATTTTTGCCATTGAAAAACATGTTTTTCATATACCAGAAATGTTTGAAGCTACTGACTGAATGAAAGGAGCTGGCATCTCACTCTGAATCTTCTTTATCATGCTAGGATTAGCAGGAAAAAGCAAAAAATTTCAGAATTGCACCTTGCAATGCGGAGATATTACTGTTTGTGCATTTACAATATTCATTGATTTTTGCCATTGAAAAACATGTTTTTCATATACCAGAAATGTTTGAAGCTACTGACTGAATGAAAGGAGCTGGCATCTCACTCTCTTTGAATCTTCTTTATCATGCTAGGATTAACAGGAAAAAGCAAAAAATTTCAGAATTGCACCTTGCAATGTGGAGATATTACTGTTTGTGCATTTACAATATTCATTGATTTTTGCCATTGAAAAACGTTTTTCATATACCAGAAATGTTTGAAGCTACTGACTGAATGAAAGGAGCTGGCATCTCACTCTCTTTGAATCTTCTTTATCATGCTAGGATTAACAGGAAAAAGCTAAAAATTTCAGAATTGCACCGTGCAATGTGGAGATATTACTGTTTGTGCATTTACAATATTCATTGATTTTTGCCATTGAAAAACATGTTTTTCATATACCAGAAATGTTTGAAGCTACTGACTGAATGAAAGGAGCTGGCATCTCACTCTCTTTGAATCTTCTTTATCATGCTAGGATTAGCAGGAAAAAGCAAAAAATTTCAGAATTGCACCTTGCAATGTGGAGATATTACTGTTTGTGCATTTACAATATTCATTGATTTTTGCCATTGAAAAACGTTTTTCATATACCAGAAATGTTTGAAGCTACTGACTGAATGAAAGGAGCTGGCATCTCACTCTCTTTGAATCTTCTTTATCATGCTAGGATTAGCAGGAAAAAGCAAAAAATTTCAGAATTGCACCTTGCAATGTGGAGATATTACTGTTTGTGCATTTACAATATTCATTGATTTTTGCCATTGAAAAACATGTTTTTCATATACCAGAAATGTTTGAAGCTACTGACTGAATGAAAGGAGCTGGCATCTCACTCTCTTTGAATCTTCTTTATCATGCTAGGATTAACAGGAAAAAGCAAAAAATTTCAGAATTGCACCTTGCAATGTGGAGATATTACTGTTTGTGCATTTACAATATTCATTGATTTTTGCCATTGAAAAACATGTTTTTCATATACCAGAAATGTTTGAAGCTACTGACTGAATGAAAGGAGCTGGCATCTCACTCTCTTTGAATCTTCTTTATCATGCTAGGATTAACAGGAAAAAGCTAAAAATTTCAGAATTGCACCGTGCAATGTGGAGATATTACTGTTTGTGCATTTACAATATTCATTGATTTTTGCCATTGAAAAACATGTTTTTCATATACCAGAAATGTTTGAAGCTACTGACTGAATGAAAGGAGCTGGCATCTCACTCTCTTTGAATCTTCTTTATCATGCTAGGATTAACAGGAAAAAGCAAAAAATTTCAGAATTGCACCTTGCAATGTGGAGATATTACTGTTTGTGCATTTACAATATTCATTGATTTTTGCCATTGAAAAACATGTTTTTCATATACCAGAAATGTTTGAAGCTACTGACTGAATGAAAGGAGCTGGCATCTCACTCTCTTTGAATCTTCTTTATCATGCTAGGATTAGCAGGAAAAAGCAAAAAATTTCAGAATTGCACCTTGCAATGTGGAGATATTACTGTTTGTGCATTTACAATATTCATTGATTTTTGCCATTGAAAAACATGTTTTTCATATACCAGAAATGTTTGAAGCTACTGACTGAATGAAAGGAGCTGGCATCTCACTCTCTTTGAATCTTCTTTATCATGCTAGGATTAACAGGAAAAAGCTAAAAATTTCAGAATTGCACCGTGCAATGTGGAGATATTACTGTTTGTGCATTTACAATATTCATTGATTTTTGCCATTGAAAAACATGTTTTTCATATACCAGAAATGTTTGAAGCTACTGACTGAATGAAAGGAGCTGGCATCTCACTCTCTTTGAATCTTCTTTATCATGCTAGGATTAGCAGGAAAAAGCAAAAAATTTCAGAATTGCACCTTGCAATGCGGAGATATTACTGTTTGTGCATTTACAATATTCATTGATTTTTGCCATTGAAAAACATGTTTTTCATATACCAGAAATGTTTGAAGCTACTGACTGAATGAAAGGAGCTGGCATCTCACTCTCTTTGAATCTTCTTTATCATGCTAGGATTAACAGGAAAAAGCAAAAAATTTCAGAATTGCACCTTGCAATGTGGAGATATTACTGTTTGTGCATTTACAATATTCATTGATTTTTGCCATTGAAAAACGTTTTTCATATACCAGAAATGTTTGAAGCTACTGACTGAATGAAAGGAGCTGGCATCTCACTCTCTTTGAATCTTCTTTATCATGCTAGGATTAACAGGAAAAAGCTAAAAATTTCAGAATTGCACCGTGCAATGTGGAGATATTACTGTTTGTGCATTTACAATATTCATTGATTTTTGCCATTGAAAAACATGTTTTTCATATACCAGAAATGTTTGAAGCTACTGACTGAATGAAAGGAGCTGGCATCTCACTCTCTTTGAATCTTCTTTATCATGCTAGGATTAGCAGGAAAAAGCAAAAAATTTCAGAATTGCACCTTGCAATGTGGAGATATTACTGTTTGTGCATTTACAATATTCATTGATTTTTGCCATTGAAAAACGTTTTTCATATACCAGAAATGTTTGAAGCTACTGACAATGAAAGGAGCTGGCATCTCACTCTCTTTGAATCTTCTTTATCATGCTAGGATTAACAGGAAAAAGCAAAAAATTTCAGAATTGCACCTTGCAATGTGGAGATATTACTGTTTGTGCATTTACAATATTCATTGATTTTTGCCATTGAAAAACATGTTTTTCATATACCAGAAATGTTTGAAGCTACTGACTGAATGAAAGGAGCTGGCATCTCACTCTCTTTGAATCTTCTTTATCATGCTAGGATTAACAGGAAAAAGGTAAAAATTTCAGAATTGCACCGTGCAATGTGGAGATATTACTGTTTGTGCATTTACAATATTCATTGATTTTTGCCATTGAAAAACATGTTTTTCATATACCAGAAATGTTTGAAGCTACTGACTGAATGAAAGGAGCTGGCATCTCACTCTCTTTGAATCTTCTTTATCATGCTAGGATTAACAGGAAAAAGCTAAAAATTTCAGAATTGCACCGTGCAATGTGGAGATATTACTGTTTGTGCATTTACAATATTCATTGATTTTTGCCATTGAAAAACATGTTTTTCATATACCAGAAATGTTTGAAGCTACTGACTGAATGAAAGGAGCTGGCATCTCACTCTCTTTGAATCTTCTTTATCATGCTAGGATTAGCAGGAAAAAGCAAAAAATTTCAGAATTGCACCTTGCAATGTGGAGATATTACTGTTTGTGCATTTACAATATTCATTGATTTTTGCCATTGAAAAACATGTTTTTCATATACCAGAAATGTTTGAAGCTACTGACTGAATGAAAGGAGCTGGCATCTCACTCTCTTTGAATCTTCTTTATCATGCTAGGATTAGCAGGAAAAAGCTAAAAATTTCAGAATTGCACCGTGCAATGTGGAGATATTACTGTTTGTGCATTTACAATATTCATTGATTTTTGCCATTGAAAAACATGTTTTTCATATACCAGAAATTTTTGAAGCTACTGACTGAATGAAAGGAGCTGGCATCTCACTCTCTTTGAATCTTCTTTATCATGCTAGGATTAGCAGGAAAAAGCAAAAAATTTCAGAATTGCACCTTGCAATGCGGAGATATTACTGTTTGTGCATTTACAATATTCATTGATTTTTGCCATTGAAAAACATGTTTTTCATATACCAGAAATGTTTGAAGCTACTGATTGAATGAAAGGAGCTGGCATCTCACTCTCTTTGAATCTTCTTTATCATGCTAGGATTAACAGGAAAAAGCAAAAAATTTCAGAATTGCACCTTGCAATGTGGAGATATTACTGTTTGTGCATTTACAATATTCATTGATTTTTGCCATTGAAAAACGTTTTTCATATACCAGAAATGTTTGAAGCTACTGACTGAATGAAAGGAGCTGGCATCTCACTCTCTTTGAATCTTCTTTATCATGCTAGGATTAGCAGGAAAAAGCAAAAAATTTCAGAATTGCACCTTGCAATGTGGAGATATTACTGTTTGTGCATTTACAATATTCATTGATTTTTGCCATTGAAAAACATGTTTTTCATATACCAGAAATGTTTGAAGCTACTGACTGAATGAAAGGAGCTGGCATCTCACTCTCTTTGAATCTTCTTTATCATGCTAGGATTAACAGGAAAAAGCAAAAAATTTCAGAATTGCACCTTGCAATGTGGAGATATTACTGTTTGTGCATTTACAATATTCATTGATTTTTGCCATTGAAAAACATGTTTTTCATATACCAGAAATGTTTGAAGCTACTGACTGAATGAAAGGAGCTGGCATCTCACTCTCTTTGAATCTTCTTTATCATGCTAGGATTAACAGGAAAAAGCAAAAAATTTCAGAATTGCACCTTGCAATGTGGAGATATTACTGTTTGTGCATTTACAATATTCATTGATTTTTGCCATTGAAAAACATGTTTTTCATATACCAGAAATGTTTGAAGCTACTGACTGAATGAAAGGAGCTGGCATCTCACTCTCTTTGAATCTTCTTTATCATGCTAGGATTAACAGGAAAAAGCTAAAAATTTCAGAATTGCACCGTGCAATGTGGAGATATTACTGTTTGTGCATTTACAATATTCATTGATTTTTGCCATTGAAAAACATGTTTTTCATATACCAGAAATGTTTGAAGCTACTGACTGAATGAAAGGAGCTGGCATCTCACTCTCTTTGAATCTTCTTTATCATGCTAGGATTAACAGGAAAAAGCAAAAAATTTCAGAATTGCACCTTGCAATGTGGAGATATTACTGTTTGTGCATTTACAATATTCATTGATTTTTGCCATTGAAAAACATGTTTTTCATATACCAGAAATGTTTGAAGCTACTGACTGAATGAAAGGAGCTGGCATCTCACTCTCTTTGAATCTTCTTTATCATGCTAGGATTAGCAGGAAAAAGCAAAAAATTTCAGAATTGCACCTTGCAATGTGGAGATATTACTGTTTGTGCATTTACAATATTCATTGATTTTTGCCATTGAAAAACATGTTTTTCATATACCAGAAATGTTTGAAGCTACTGACTGAATGAAAGGAGCTGGCATCTCACTCTCTTTGAATCTTCTTTATCATGCTAGGATTAACAGGAAAAAGCTAAAAATTTCAGAATTGCACCGTGCAATGTGGAGATATTACTGTTTGTGCATTTACAATATTCATTGATTTTTGCCATTGAAAAACATGTTTTTCATATACCAGAAATGTTTGAAGCTACTGACTGAATGAAAGGAGCTGGCATCTCACTCTCTTTGAATCTTCTTTATCATGCTAGGATTAGCAGGAAAAAGCAAAAAATTTCAGAATTGCACCTTGCAATGCGGAGATATTACTGTTTGTGCATTTACAATATTCATTGATTTTTGCCATTGAAAAACATGTTTTTCATATACCAGAAATGTTTGAAGCTACTGACTGAATGAAAGGAGCTGGCATCTCACTCTCTTTGAATCTTCTTTATCATGCTAGGATTAACAGGAAAAAGCAAAAAATTTCAGAATTGCACCTTGCAATGTGGAGATATTACTGTTTGTGCATTTACAATATTCATTGATTTTTGCCATTGAAAAACGTTTTTCATATACCAGAAATGTTTGAAGCTACTGACTGAATGAAAGGAGCTGGCATCTCACTCTCTTTGAATCTTCTTTATCATGCTAGGATTAACAGGAAAAAGCTAAAAATTTCAGAATTGCACCGTGCAATGTGGAGATATTACTGTTTGTGCATTTACAATATTCATTGATTTTTGCCATTGAAAAACATGTTTTTCATATACCAGAAATGTTTGAAGCTACTGACTGAATGAAAGGAGCTGGCATCTCACTCTCTTTGAATCTTCTTTATCATGCTAGGATTAGCAGGAAAAAGCAAAAAATTTCAGAATTGCACCTTGCAATGTGGAGATATTACTGTTTGTGCATTTACAATATTCATTGATTTTTGCCATTGAAAAACGTTTTTCATATACCAGAAATGTTTGAAGCTACTGACAATGAAAGGAGCTGGCATCTCACTCTCTTTGAATCTTCTTTATCATGCTAGGATTAACAGGAAAAAGCAAAAAATTTCAGAATTGCACCTTGCAATGTGGAGATATTACTGTTTGTGCATTTACAATATTCATTGATTTTTGCCATTGAAAAACATGTTTTTCATATACCAGAAATGTTTGAAGCTACTGACTGAATGAAAGGAGCTGGCATCTCACTCTCTTTGAATCTTCTTTATCATGCTAGGATTAACAGGAAAAAGGTAAAAATTTCAGAATTGCACCGTGCAATGTGGAGATATTACTGTTTGTGCATTTACAATATTCATTGATTTTTGCCATTGAAAAACATGTTTTTCATATACCAGAAATGTTTGAAGCTACTGACTGAATGAAAGGAGCTGGCATCTCACTCTCTTTGAATCTTCTTTATCATGCTAGGATTAACAGGAAAAAGCTAAAAATTTCAGAATTGCACCGTGCAATGTGGAGATATTACTGTTTGTGCATTTACAATATTCATTGATTTTTGCCATTGAAAAACATGTTTTTCATATACCAGAAATGTTTGAAGCTACTGACTGAATGAAAGGAGCTGGCATCTCACTCTCTTTGAATCTTCTTTATCATGCTAGGATTAGCAGGAAAAAGCAAAAAATTTCAGAATTGCACCTTGCAATGTGGAGATATTACTGTTTGTGCATTTACAATATTCATTGATTTTTGCCATTGAAAAACATGTTTTTCATATACCAGAACTGTTTGAAGCTACTGACTGAATGAAAGGAGCTGGCATCTCACTCTCTTTGAATCTTCTTTATCATGCTAGGATTAGCAGGAAAAAGCTAAAAATTTCAGAATTGCACCGTGCAATGTGGAGATATTACTGTTTGTGCATTTACAATATTCATTGATTTTTGCCATTGAAAAACATGTTTTTCATATACCAGAAATTTTTGAAGCTACTGACTGAATGAAAGGAGCTGGCATCTCACTCTCTTTGAATCTTCTTTATCATGCTAGGATTAGCAGGAAAAAGCAAAAAATTTCAGAATTGCACCTTGCAATGCGGAGATATTACTGTTTGTGCATTTACAATATTCATTGATTTTTGCCATTGAAAAACATGTTTTTCATATACCAGAAATGTTTGAAGCTACTGATTGAATGAAAGGAGCTGGCATCTCACTCTCTTTGAATCTTCTTTATCATGCTAGGATTAACAGGAAAAAGCAAAAAATTTCAGAATTGCACCTTGCAATGTGGAGATATTACTGTTTGTGCATTTACAATATTCATTGATTTTTGCCATTGAAAAACGTTTTTCATATACCAGAAATGTTTGAAGCTACTGACTGAATGAAAGGAGCTGGCATCTCACTCTCTTTGAATCTTCTTTATCATGCTAGGATTAGCAGGAAAAAGCAAAAAATTTCAGAATTGCACCTTGCAATGTGGAGATATTACTGTTTGTGCATTTACAATATTCATTGATTTTTGCCATTGAAAAACATGTTTTTCATATACCAGAAATGTTTGAAGCTACTGACTGAATGAAAGGAGCTGGCATCTCACTCTCTTTGAATCTTCTTTATCATGCTAGGATTAACAGGAAAAAGCAAAAAATTTCAGAATTGCACCTTGCAATGTGGAGATATTACTGTTTGTGCATTTACAATATTCATTGATTTTTGCCATTGAAAAACATGTTTTTCATATACCAGAAATGTTTGAAGCTACTGACTGAATGAAAGGAGCTGGCATCTCACTCTCTTTGAATCTTCTTTATCATGCTAGGATTAGCAGGAAAAAGCAAAAAATTTCAGAATTGCACCTTGCAATGTGGAGATATTACTGTTTGTGCATTTACAATATTCATTGATTTTTGCCATTGAAAAACGTTTTTCATATACCAGAAATGTTTGAAGCTACTGACAATGAAAGGAGCTGGCATCTCACTCTCTTTGAATCTTCTTTATCATGCTAGGATTAACAGGAAAAAGCAAAAAATTTCAGAATTGCACCTTGCAATGTGGAGATATTACTGTTTGTGCATTTACAATATTCATTGATTTTTGCCATTGAAAAACATGTTTTTCATATACCAGAAATGTTTGAAGCTACTGACTGAATGAAAGGAGCTGGCATCTCACTCTCTTTGAATCTTCTTTATCATGCTAGGATTAACAGGAAAAAGGTAAAAATTTCAGAATTGCACCGTGCAATGTGGAGATATTACTGTTTGTGCATTTACAATATTCATTGATTTTTGCCATTGAAAAACATGTTTTTCATATACCAGAAATGTTTGAAGCTACTGACTGAATGAAAGGAGCTGGCATCTCACTCTCTTTGAATCTTCTTTATCATGCTAGGATTAACAGGAAAAAGCTAAAAATTTCAGAATTGCACCGTGCAATGTGGAGATATTACTGTTTGTGCATTTACAATATTCATTGATTTTTGCCATTGAAAAACATGTTTTTCATATACCAGAAATGTTTGAAGCTACTGACTGAATGAAAGGAGCTGGCATCTCACTCTCTTTGAATCTTCTTTATCATGCTAGGATTAGCAGGAAAAAGCAAAAAATTTCAGAATTGCACCTTGCAATGTGGAGATATTACTGTTTGTGCATTTACAATATTCATTGATTTTTGCCATTGAAAAACATGTTTTTCATATACCAGAAATGTTTGAAGCTACTGACTGAATGAAAGGAGCTGGCATCTCACTCTCTTTGAATCTTCTTTATCATGCTAGGATTAGCAGGAAAAAGCTAAAAATTTCAGAATTGCACCGTGCAATGTGGAGATATTACTGTTTGTGCATTTACAATATTCATTGATTTTTGCCATTGAAAAACATGTTTTTCATATACCAGAAATTTTTGAAGCTACTGACTGAATGAAAGGAGCTGGCATCTCACTCTCTTTGAATCTTCTTTATCATGCTAGGATTAGCAGGAAAAAGCAAAAAATTTCAGAATTGCACCTTGCAATGCGGAGATATTACTGTTTGTGCATTTACAATATTCATTGATTTTTGCCATTGAAAAACATGTTTTTCATATACCAGAAATGTTTGAAGCTACTGATTGAATGAAAGGAGCTGGCATCTCACTCTCTTTGAATCTTCTTTATCATGCTAGGATTAGCAGGAAAAAGCAAAAAATTTCAGAATTGCACCTTGCAATGTGGAGATATTACTGTTTGTGCATTTACAATATTCATTGATTTTTGCCATTGAAAAACATGTTTTTCATATACCAGAAATGTTTGAAGCTACTGACTGAATGAAAGGAGCTGGCATCTCACTCTCTTTGAATCTTCTTTATCATGCTAGGATTAACAGGAAAAAGCTAAAAATTTCAGAATTGCACTGTGCAATGTGGAGATATTACTGTTTGTGCATTTACAATATTCATTGATTTTTGCCATTGAAAAACATTTTTTTCATATACCAGAAATGTTTGAAGCTACTGACTGAATGAAAGGAGCTGGCATCTCACTCTCTTTGAATCTTCTTTATCATGCTAGGATTAGCAGGAAAAAGCAAAAAATTTCAGAATTGCACCTTGCAATGTGGAGATATTACTGTTTGTGCATTTACAATATTCATTGATTTTTGCCATTGAAAAACGTTTTTCATATACCAGAAATGTTTGAAGCTACTGACTGAATGAAAGGAGCTGGCATCTCACTCTCTTTGAATCTTCTTTATCATGCTAGGATTAACAGGAAAAAGCAAAAAATTTCAGAATTGCACCTTGCAATGTGGAGATATTACTGTTTGTGCATTTACAATATTCATTGATTTTTGCCATTGAAAAACGTTTTTCATATACCAGAAATGTTTGAAGCTACTGACTGAATGAAAGGAGCTGGCATCTCACTCTCTTTGAATCTTCTTTATCATGCTAGGATTAACAGGAAAAAGCTAAAAATTTCAGAATTGCACCGTGCAATGTGGAGATATTACTGTTTGTGCATTTACAATATTCATTGATTTTTGCCATTGAAAAACATGTTTTTCATATACCAGAAATGTTTGAAGCTACTGACTGAATGAAAGGAGCTGGCATCTCACTCTCTTTGAATCTTCTTTATCATGCTAGGATTAGCAGGAAAAAGCAAAAAATTTCAGAATTGCACCTTGCAATGTGGAGATATTACTGTTTGTGCATTTACAATATTCATTGATTTTTGCCATTGAAAAACGTTTTTCATATACCAGAAATGTTTGAAGCTACTGACTGAATGAAAGGAGCTGGCATCTCACTCTCTTTGAATCTTCTTTATCATGCTAGGATTAACAGGAAAAAGCTAAAAATTTCAGAATTGCACCGTGCAATGTGGAGATATTACTGTTTGTGCATTTACAATATTCATTGATTTTTGCCATTGAAAAACATGTTTTTCATATACCAGAAATGTTTGAAGCTACTGACTGAATGAAAGGAGCTGGCATCTCACTCTGAATCTTCTTTATCATGCTAGGATTAGCAGGAAAAAGCAAAAAATTTCAGAATTGCACCTTGCAATGCGGAGATATTACTGTTTGTGCATTTACAATATTCATTGATTTTTGCCATTGAAAAACATGTTTTTCATATACCAGAAATGTTTGAAGCTACTGACTGAATGAAAGGAGCTGGCATCTCACTCTCTTTGAATCTTCTTTATCATGCTAGGATTAACAGGAAAAAGCAAAAAATTTCAGAATTGCACCTTGCAATGTGGAGATATTACTGTTTGTGCATTTACAATATTCATTGATTTTTGCCATTGAAAAACGTTTTTCATATACCAGAAATGTTTGAAGCTACTGACTGAATGAAAGGAGCTGGCATCTCACTCTCTTTGAATCTTCTTTATCATGCTAGGATTAACAGGAAAAAGCTAAAAATTTCAGAATTGCACCGTGCAATGTGGAGATATTACTGTTTGTGCATTTACAATATTCATTGATTTTTGCCATTGAAAAACATGTTTTTCATATACCAGAAATGTTTGAAGCTACTGACTGAATGAAAGGAGCTGGCATCTCACTCTCTTTGAATCTTCTTTATCATGCTAGGATTAGCAGGAAAAAGCAAAAAATTTCAGAATTGCACCTTGCAATGTGGAGATATTACTGTTTGTGCATTTACAATATTCATTGATTTTTGCCATTGAAAAACGTTTTTCATATACCAGAAATGTTTGAAGCTACTGACTGAATGAAAGGAGCTGGCATCTCACTCTCTTTGAATCTTCTTTATCATGCTAGGATTAACAGGAAAAAGCTAAAAATTTCAGAATTGCACCGTGCAATGTGGAGATATTACTGTTTGTGCATTTACAATATTCATTGATTTTTGCCATTGAAAAACATGTTTTTCATATACCAGAAATGTTTGAAGCTACTGACTGAATGAAAGGAGCTGGCATCTCACTCTCTTTGAATCTTCTTTATCATGCTAGGATTAGCAGGAAAAAGCAAAAAATTTCAGAATTGCACCTTGCAATGTGGAGATATTACTGTTTGTGCATTTACAATATTCATTGATTTTTGCCATTGAAAAACGTTTTTCATATACCAGAAATGTTTGAAGCTACTGACTGAATGAAAGGAGCTGGCATCTCACTCTCTTTGAATCTTCTTTATCATGCTAGGATTAGCAGGAAAAAGCAAAAAATTTCAGAATTGCACCTTGCAATGTGGAGATATTACTGTTTGTGCATTTACAATATTCATTGATTTTTGCCATTGAAAAACATGTTTTTCATATACCAGAAATGTTTGAAGCTACTGACTGAATGAAAGGAGCTGGCATCTCACTCTCTTTGAATCTTCTTTACCATGCTAGGATTAACAGGAAAAAGCAAAAAATTTCAGAATTGCACCTTGCAATGTGGAGATATTACTGTTTGTGCATTTACAATATTCATTGATTTTTGCCATTGAAAAACATGTTTTTCATATACCAGAAATGTTTGAAGCTACTGACTGAATGAAAGGAGCTGGCATCTCACTCTCTTTGAATCTTCTTTATCATGCTAGGATTAACAGGAAAAAGCAAAAAATTTCAGAATTGCACCTTGCAATGTGGAGATATTACTGTTTGTGCATTTACAATATTCATTGATTTTTGCCATTGAAAAACGTTTTTCATATACCAGAAATGTTTGAAGCTACTGACTGAATGAAAGGAGCTGGCATCTCACTCTCTTTGAATCTTCTTTATCATGCTAGGATTAACAGGAAAAAGCTAAAAATTTCAGAATTGCACCGTGCAATGTGGAGATATTACTGTTTGTGCATTTACAATATTCATTGATTTTTGCCATTGAAAAACATGTTTTTCATATACCAGAAATGTTTGAAGCTACTGACTGAATGAAAGGAGCTGGCATCTCACTCTCTTTGAATCTTCTTTATCATGCTAGGATTAGCAGGAAAAAGCAAAAAATTTCAGAATTGCACCTTGCAATGTGGAGATATTACTGTTTGTGCATTTACAATATTCATTGATTTTTGCCATTGAAAAACGTTTTTCATATACCAGAAATGTTTGAAGCTACTGACTGAATGAAAGGAGCTGGCATCTCACTCTCTTTGAATCTTCTTTATCATGCTAGGATTAACAGGAAAAAGCTAAAAATTTCAGAATTGCACCGTGCAATGTGGAGATATTACTGTTTGTGCATTTACAATATTCATTGATTTTTGCCATTGAAAAACATGTTTTTCATATACCAGAAATGTTTGAAGCTACTGACTGAATGAAAGGAGCTGGCATCTCACTCTCTTTGAATCTTCTTTATCATGCTAGGATTAGCAGGAAAAAGCAAAAAATTTCAGAATTGCACCTTGCAATGTGGAGATATTACTGTTTGTGCATTTACAATATTCATTGATTTTTGCCATTGAAAAACGTTTTTCATATACCAGAAATGTTTGAAGCTACTGACTGAATGAAAGGAGCTGGCATCTCACTCTCTTTGAATCTTCTTTATCATGCTAGGATTAGCAGGAAAAAGCAAAAAATTTCAGAATTGCACCTTGCAATGTGGAGATATTACTGTTTGTGCATTTACAATATTCATTGATTTTTGCCATTGAAAAACATGTTTTTCATATACCAGAAATGTTTGAAGCTACTGACTGAATGAAAGGAGCTGGCATCTCACTCTCTTTGAATCTTCTTTATCATGCTAGGATTAACAGGAAAAAGCAAAAAATTTCAGAATTGCACCTTGCAATGTGGAGATATTACTGTTTGTGCATTTACAATATTCATTGATTTTTGCCATTGAAAAACATGTTTTTCATATACCAGAAATGTTTGAAGCTACTGACTGAATGAAAGGAGCTGGCATCTCACTCTCTTTGAATCTTCTTTATCATGCTAGGATTAACAGGAAAAAGCTAAAAATTTCAGAATTGCACCGTGCAATGTGGAGATATTACTGTTTGTGCATTTACAATATTCATTGATTTTTGCCATTGAAAAACATGTTTTTCATATACCAGAAATGTTTGAAGCTACTGACTGAATGAAAGGAGCTGGCATCTCACTCTCTTTGAATCTTCTTTATCATGCTAGGATTAACAGGAAAAAGCAAAAAATTTCAGAATTGCACCTTGCAATGTGGAGATATTACTGTTTGTGCATTTACAATATTCATTGATTTTTGCCATTGAAAAACATGTTTTTCATATACCAGAAATGTTTGAAGCTACTGACTGAATGAAAGGAGCTGGCATCTCACTCTCTTTGAATCTTCTTTATCATGCTAGGATTAACAGGAAAAAGCTAAAAATTTCAGAATTGCACCGTGCAATGTGGAGATATTACTGTTTGTGCATTTACAATATTCATTGATTTTTGCCATTGAAAAACATGTTTTTCATATACCAGAAATGTTTGAAGCTACTGACTGAATGAAAGGAGCTGGCATCTCACTCTCTTTGAATCTTCTTTATCATGCTAGGATTAGCAGGAAAAAGCAAAAAATTTCAGAATTGCACCTTGCAATGCGGAGATATTACTGTTTGTGCATTTACAATATTCATTGATTTTTGCCATTGAAAAACATGTTTTTCATATACCAGAAATGTTTGAAGCTACTGACTGAATGAAAGGAGCTGGCATCTCACTCTCTTTGAATCTTCTTTATCATGCTAGGATTAACAGGAAAAAGCAAAAAATTTCAGAATTGCACCTTGCAATGTGGAGATATTACTGTTTGTGCATTTACAATATTCATTGATTTTTGCCATTGAAAAACGTTTTTCATATACCAGAAATGTTTGAAGCTACTGACTGAATGAAAGGAGCTGGCATCTCACTCTCTTTGAATCTTCTTTATCATGCTAGGATTAACAGGAAAAAGCTAAAAATTTCAGAATTGCACCGTGCAATGTGGAGATATTACTGTTTGTGCATTTACAATATTCATTGATTTTTGCCATTGAAAAACATGTTTTTCATATACCAGAAATGTTTGAAGCTACTGACTGAATGAAAGGAGCTGGCATCTCACTCTCTTTGAATCTTCTTTATCATGCTAGGATTAGCAGGAAAAAGCAAAAAATTTCAGAATTGCACCTTGCAATGTGGAGATATTACTGTTTGTGCATTTACAATATTCATTGATTTTTGCCATTGAAAAACGTTTTTCATATACCAGAAATGTTTGAAGCTACTGACAATGAAAGGAGCTGGCATCTCACTCTCTTTGAATCTTCTTTATCATGCTAGGATTAACAGGAAAAAGCAAAAAATTTCAGAATTGCACCTTGCAATGTGGAGATATTACTGTTTGTGCATTTACAATATTCATTGATTTTTGCCATTGAAAAACATGTTTTTCATATACCAGAAATGTTTGAAGCTACTGACTGAATGAAAGGAGCTGGCATCTCACTCTCTTTGAATCTTCTTTATCATGCTAGGATTAACAGGAAAAAGGTAAAAATTTCAGAATTGCACCGTGCAATGTGGAGATATTACTGTTTGTGCATTTACAATATTCATTGATTTTTGCCATTGAAAAACATGTTTTTCATATACCAGAAATGTTTGAAGCTACTGACTGAATGAAAGGAGCTGGCATCTCACTCTCTTTGAATCTTCTTTATCATGCTAGGATTAACAGGAAAAAGCTAAAAATTTCAGAATTGCACCGTGCAATGTGGAGATATTACTGTTTGTGCATTTACAATATTCATTGATTTTTGCCATTGAAAAACATGTTTTTCATATACCAGAAATGTTTGAAGCTACTGACTGAATGAAAGGAGCTGGCATCTCACTCTCTTTGAATCTTCTTTATCATGCTAGGATTAGCAGGAAAAAGCAAAAAATTTCAGAATTGCACCTTGCAATGTGGAGATATTACTGTTTGTGCATTTACAATATTCATTGATTTTTGCCATTGAAAAACATGTTTTTCATATACCAGAAATGTTTGAAGCTACTGACTGAATGAAAGGAGCTGGCATCTCACTCTCTTTGAATCTTCTTTATCATGCTAGGATTAGCAGGAAAAAGCTAAAAATTTCAGAATTGCACCGTGCAATGTGGAGATATTACTGTTTGTGCATTTACAATATTCATTGATTTTTGCCATTGAAAAACATGTTTTTCATATACCAGAAATTTTTGAAGCTACTGACTGAATGAAAGGAGCTGGCATCTCACTCTTTGAATCTTCTTTATCATGCTAGGATTAGCAGGAAAAAGCAAAAAATTTCAGAATTGCACCTTGCAATGCGGAGATATTACTGTTTGTGCATTTACAATATTCATTGATTTTTGCCATTGAAAAACATGTTTTTCATATACCAGAAATGTTTGAAGCTACTGATTGAATGAAAGGAGCTGGCATCTCACTCTCTTTGAATCTTCTTTATCATGCTAGGATTAACAGGAAAAAGCAAAAAATTTCAGAATTGCACCTTGCAATGTGGAGATATTACTGTTTGTGCATTTACAATATTCATTGATTTTTGCCATTGAAAAACGTTTTTCATATACCAGAAATGTTTGAAGCTACTGACTGAATGAAAGGAGCTGGCATCTCACTCTCTTTGAATCTTCTTTATCATGCTAGGATTAGCAGGAAAAAGCAAAAAATTTCAGAATTGCACCTTGCAATGTGGAGATATTACTGTTTGTGCATTTACAATATTCATTGATTTTTGCCATTGAAAAACATGTTTTTCATATACCAGAAATGTTTGAAGCTACTGACTGAATGAAAGGAGCTGGCATCTCACTCTCTTTGAATCTTCTTTATCATGCTAGGATTAACAGGAAAAAGCAAAAAATTTCAGAATTGCACCTTGCAATGTGGAGATATTACTGTTTGTGCATTTACAATATTCATTGATTTTTGCCATTGAAAAACATGTTTTTCATATACCAGAAATGTTTGAAGCTACTGACTGAATGAAAGGAGCTGGCATCTCACTCTCTTTGAATCTTCTTTATCATGCTAGGATTAGCAGGAAAAAGCAAAAAATTTCAGAATTGCACCTTGCAATGTGGAGATATTACTGTTTGTGCATTTACAATATTCATTGATTTTTGCCATTGAAAAACGTTTTTCATATACCAGAAATGTTTGAAGCTACTGACAATGAAAGGAGCTGGCATCTCACTCTCTTTGAATCTTCTTTATCATGCTAGGATTAACAGGAAAAAGCAAAAAATTTCAGAATTGCACCTTGCAATGTGGAGATATTACTGTTTGTGCATTTACAATATTCATTGATTTTTGCCATTGAAAAACATGTTTTTCATATACCAGAAATGTTTGAAGCTACTGACTGAATGAAAGGAGCTGGCATCTCACTCTCTTTGAATCTTCTTTATCATGCTAGGATTAACAGGAAAAAGGTAAAAATTTCAGAATTGCACCGTGCAATGTGGAGATATTACTGTTTGTGCATTTACAATATTCATTGATTTTTGCCATTGAAAAACATGTTTTTCATATACCAGAAATGTTTGAAGCTACTGACTGAATGAAAGGAGCTGGCATCTCACTCTCTTTGAATCTTCTTTATCATGCTAGGATTAGCAGGAAAAAGCAAAAAATTTCAGAATTGCACCTTGCAATGTGGAGATATTACTGTTTGTGCATTTACAATATTCATTGATTTTTGCCATTGAAAAACATGTTTTTCATATACCAGAAATGTTTGAAGCTACTGACTGAATGAAAGGAGCTGGCATCTCACTCTCTTTGAATCTTCTTTATCATGCTAGGATTAACAGGAAAAAGCTAAAAATTTCAGAATTGCACCGTGCAATGTGGAGATATTACTGTTTGTGCATTTACAATATTCATTGATTTTTGCCATTGAAAAACATGTTTTTCATATACCAGAAATGTTTGAAGCTACTGACTGAATGAAAGGAGCTGGCATCTCACTCTCTTTGAATCTTCTTTATCATGCTAGGATTAGCAGGAAAAAGCAAAAAATTTCAGAATTGCACCTTGCAATGCGGAGATATTACTGTTTGTGCATTTACAATATTCATTGATTTTTGCCATTGAAAAACATGTTTTTCATATACCAGAAATGTTTGAAGCTACTGACTGAATGAAAGGAGCTGGCATCTCACTCTCTTTGAATCTTCTTTATCATGCTAGGATTAACAGGAAAAAGCAAAAAATTTCAGAATTGCACCTTGCAATGTGGAGATATTACTGTTTGTGCATTTACAATATTCATTGATTTTTGCCATTGAAAAACGTTTTTCATATACCAGAAATGTTTGAAGCTACTGACTGAATGAAAGGAGCTGGCATCTCACTCTCTTTGAATCTTCTTTATCATGCTAGGATTAACAGGAAAAAGCTAAAAATTTCAGAATTGCACCGTGCAATGTGGAGATATTACTGTTTGTGCATTTACAATATTCATTGATTTTTGCCATTGAAAAACATGTTTTTCATATACCAGAAATGTTTGAAGCTACTGACTGAATGAAAGGAGCTGGCATCTCACTCTCTTTGAATCTTCTTTATCATGCTAGGATTAGCAGGAAAAAGCAAAAAATTTCAGAATTGCACCTTGCAATGTGGAGATATTACTGTTTGTGCATTTACAATATTCATTGATTTTTGCCATTGAAAAACGTTTTTCATATACCAGAAATGTTTGAAGCTACTGACAATGAAAGGAGCTGGCATCTCACTCTCTTTGAATCTTCTTTATCATGCTAGGATTAACAGGAAAAAGCAAAAAATTTCAGAATTGCACCTTGCAATGTGGAGATATTACTGTTTGTGCATTTACAATATTCATTGATTTTTGCCATTGAAAAACATGTTTTTCATATACCAGAAATGTTTGAAGCTACTGACTGAATGAAAGGAGCTGGCATCTCACTCTCTTTGAATCTTCTTTATCATGCTAGGATTAACAGGAAAAAGGTAAAAATTTCAGAATTGCACCGTGCAATGTGGAGATATTACTGTTTGTGCATTTACAATATTCATTGATTTTTGCCATTGAAAAACATGTTTTTCATATACCAGAAATGTTTGAAGCTACTGACTGAATGAAAGGAGCTGGCATCTCACTCTCTTTGAATCTTCTTTATCATGCTAGGATTAACAGGAAAAAGCTAAAAATTTCAGAATTGCACCGTGCAATGTGGAGATATTACTGTTTGTGCATTTACAATATTCATTGATTTTTGCCATTGAAAAACATGTTTTTCATATACCAGAAATGTTTGAAGCTACTGACTGAATGAAAGGAGCTGGCATCTCACTCTCTTTGAATCTTCTTTATCATGCTAGGATTAGCAGGAAAAAGCAAAAAATTTCAGAATTGCACCTTGCAATGTGGAGATATTACTGTTTGTGCATTTACAATATTCATTGATTTTTGCCATTGAAAAACATGTTTTTCATATACCAGAAATGTTTGAAGCTACTGACTGAATGAAAGGAGCTGGCATCTCACTCTCTTTGAATCTTCTTTATCATGCTAGGATTAGCAGGAAAAAGCTAAAAATTTCAGAATTGCACCGTGCAATGTGGAGATATTACTGTTTGTGCATTTACAATATTCATTGATTTTTGCCATTGAAAAACATGTTTTTCATATACCAGAAATTTTTGAAGCTACTGACTGAATGAAAGGAGCTGGCATCTCACTCTCTTTGAATCTTCTTTATCATGCTAGGATTAGCAGGAAAAAGCAAAAAATTTCAGAATTGCACCTTGCAATGCGGAGATATTACTGTTTGTGCATTTACAATATTCATTGATTTTTGCCATTGAAAAACATGTTTTTCATATACCAGAAATGTTTGAAGCTACTGATTGAATGAAAGGAGCTGGCATCTCACTCTCTTTGAATCTTCTTTATCATGCTAGGATTAACAGGAAAAAGCAAAAAATTTCAGAATTGCACCTTGCAATGTGGAGATATTACTGTTTGTGCATTTACAATATTCATTGATTTTTGCCATTGAAAAACGTTTTTCATATACCAGAAATGTTTGAAGCTACTGACTGAATGAAAGGAGCTGGCATCTCACTCTCTTTGAATCTTCTTTATCATGCTAGGATTAGCAGGAAAAAGCAAAAAATTTCAGAATTGCACCTTGCAATGTGGAGATATTACTGTTTGTGCATTTACAATATTCATTGATTTTTGCCATTGAAAAACATGTTTTTCATATACCAGAAATGTTTGAAGCTACTGACTGAATGAAAGGAGCTGGCATCTCACTCTCTTTGAATCTTCTTTATCATGCTAGGATTAACAGGAAAAAGCAAAAAATTTCAGAATTGCACCTTGCAATGTGGAGATATTACTGTTTGTGCATTTACAATATTCATTGATTTTTGCCATTGAAAAACATGTTTTTCATATACCAGAAATGTTTGAAGCTACTGACTGAATGAAAGGAGCTGGCATCTCACTCTCTTTGAATCTTCTTTATCATGCTAGGATTAGCAGGAAAAAGCAAAAAATTTCAGAATTGCACCTTGCAATGTGGAGATATTACTGTTTGTGCATTTACAATATTCATTGATTTTTGCCATTGAAAAACGTTTTTCATATACCAGAAATGTTTGAAGCTACTGACAATGAAAGGAGCTGGCATCTCACTCTCTTTGAATCTTCTTTATCATGCTAGGATTAACAGGAAAAAGCAAAAAATTTCAGAATTGCACCTTGCAATGTGGAGATATTACTGTTTGTGCATTTACAATATTCATTGATTTTTGCCATTGAAAAACATGTTTTTCATATACCAGAAATGTTTGAAGCTACTGACTGAATGAAAGGAGCTGGCATCTCACTCTCTTTGAATCTTCTTTATCATGCTAGGATTAACAGGAAAAAGGTAAAAATTTCAGAATTGCACCGTGCAATGTGGAGATATTACTGTTTGTGCATTTACAATATTCATTGATTTTTGCCATTGAAAAACATGTTTTTCATATACCAGAAATGTTTGAAGCTACTGACTGAATGAAAGGAGCTGGCATCTCACTCTCTTTGAATCTTCTTTATCATGCTAGGATTAACAGGAAAAAGCTAAAAATTTCAGAATTGCACCGTGCAATGTGGAGATATTACTGTTTGTGCATTTACAATATTCATTGATTTTTGCCATTGAAAAACATGTTTTTCATATACCAGAAATGTTTGAAGCTACTGACTGAATGAAAGGAGCTGGCATCTCACTCTCTTTGAATCTTCTTTATCATGCTAGGATTAGCAGGAAAAAGCAAAAAATTTCAGAATTGCACCTTGCAATGTGGAGATATTACTGTTTGTGCATTTACAATATTCATTGATTTTTGCCATTGAAAAACATGTTTTTCATATACCAGAAATGTTTGAAGCTACTGACTGAATGAAAGGAGCTGGCATCTCACTCTCTTTGAATCTTCTTTATCATGCTAGGATTAGCAGGAAAAAGCTAAAAATTTCAGAATTGCACCGTGCAATGTGGAGATATTACTGTTTGTGCATTTACAATATTCATTGATTTTTGCCATTGAAAAACATGTTTTTCATATACCAGAAATTTTTGAAGCTACTGACTGAATGAAAGGAGCTGGCATCTCACTCTCTTTGAATCTTCTTTATCATGCTAGGATTAGCAGGAAAAAGCAAAAAATTTCAGAATTGCACCTTGCAATGCGGAGATATTACTGTTTGTGCATTTACAATATTCATTGATTTTTGCCATTGAAAAACATGTTTTTCATATACCAGAAATGTTTGAAGCTACTGATTGAATGAAAGGAGCTGGCATCTCACTCTCTTTGAATCTTCTTTATCATGCTAGGATTAACAGGAAAAAGCTAAAAATTTCAGAATTGCACTGTGCAATGTGGAGATATTACTGTTTGTGCATTTACAATATTCATTGATTTTTGCCATTGAAAAACATTTTTTTCATATACCAGAAATGTTTGAAGCTACTGACTGAATGAAAGGAGCTGGCATCTCACTCTCTTTGAATCTTCTTTATCATGCTAGGATTAGCAGGAAAAAGCAAAAAATTTCAGAATTGCACCTTGCAATGTGGAGATATTACTGTTTGTGCATTTACAATATTCATTGATTTTTGCCATTGAAAAACATGTTTTTCATATACCAGAAATGTTTGAAGCTACTGACTGAATGAAAGGAGCTGGCATCTCACTCTCTTTGAATCTTCTTTATCATGCTAGGATTAGCAGGAAAAAGCAAAAAATTTCAGAATTGCACCTTGCAATGCGGAGATATTACTGTTTGTGCATTTACAATATTCATTGATTTTTGCCATTGAAAAACATGTTTTTCATATACCAGAAATGTTTGAAGCTACTGACTGAATGAAAGGAGCTGGCATCTCACTCTCTTTGAATCTTCTTTATCATGCTAGGATTAACAGGAAAAAGCAAAAAATTTCAGAATTGCACCTTGCAATGTGGAGATATTACTGTTTGTGCATTTACAATATTCATTGATTTTTGCCATTGAAAAACGTTTTTCATATACCAGAAATGTTTGAAGCTACTGACTGAATGAAAGGAGCTGGCATCTCACTCTCTTTGAATCTTCTTTATCATGCTAGGATTAACAGGAAAAAGCTAAAAATTTCAGAATTGCACCGTGCAATGTGGAGATATTACTGTTTGTGCATTTACAATATTCATTGATTTTTGCCATTGAAAAACATGTTTTTCATATACCAGAAATGTTTGAAGCTACTGACTGAATGAAAGGAGCTGGCATCTCACTCTCTTTGAATCTTCTTTATCATGCTAGGATTAGCAGGAAAAAGCAAAAAATTTCAGAATTGCACCTTGCAATGTGGAGATATTACTGTTTGTGCATTTACAATATTCATTGATTTTTGCCATTGAAAAACGTTTTTCATATACCAGAAATGTTTGAAGCTACTGACTGAATGAAAGGAGCTGGCATCTCACTCTCTTTGAATCTTCTTTATCATGCTAGGATTAGCAGGAAAAAGCAAAAAATTTCAGAATTGCACCTTGCAATGCGGAGATATTACTGTTTGTGCATTTACAATATTCATTGATTTTTGCCATTGAAAAACATGTTTTTCATATACCAGAAATGTTTGAAGCTACTGACTGAATGAAAGGAGCTGGCATCTCACTCTCTTTGAATCTTCTTTATCATGCTAGGATTAACAGGAAAAAGCAAAAAATTTCAGAATTGCACCTTGCAATGTGGAGATATTACTGTTTGTGCATTTACAATATTCATTGATTTTTGCCATTGAAAAACGTTTTTCATATACCAGAAATGTTTGAAGCTACTGACTGAATGAAAGGAGCTGGCATCTCACTCTCTTTGAATCTTCTTTATCATGCTAGGATTAACAGGAAAAAGCTAAAAATTTCAGAATTGCACCGTGCAATGTGGAGATATTACTGTTTGTGCATTTACAATATTCATTGATTTTTGCCATTGAAAAACATGTTTTTCATATACCAGAAATGTTTGAAGCTACTGACTGAATGAAAGGAGCTGGCATCTCACTCTCTTTGAATCTTCTTTATCATGCTAGGATTAGCAGGAAAAAGCAAAAAATTTCAGAATTGCACCTTGCAATGTGGAGATATTACTGTTTGTGCATTTACAATATTCATTGATTTTTGCCATTGAAAAACGTTTTTCATATACCAGAAATGTTTGAAGCTACTGACTGAATGAAAGGAGCTGGCATCTCACTCTCTTTGAATCTTCTTTATCATGCTAGGATTAGCAGGAAAAAGCAAAAAATTTCAGAATTGCACCTTGCAATGTGGAGATATTACTGTTTGTGCATTTACAATATTCATTGATTTTTGCCATTGAAAAACATGTTTTTCATATACCAGAAATGTTTGAAGCTACTGACTGAATGAAAGGAGCTGGCATCTCACTCTCTTTGAATCTTCTTTATCATGCTAGGATTAACAGGAAAAAGCAAAAAATTTCAGAATTGCACCTTGCAATGTGGAGATATTACTGTTTGTGCATTTACAATATTCATTGATTTTTGCCATTGAAAAACATGTTTTTCATATACCAGAAATGTTTGAAGCTACTGACTGAATGAAAGGAGCTGGCATCTCACTCTCTTTGAATCTTCTTTATCATGCTAGGATTAACAGGAAAAAGCTAAAAATTTCAGAATTGCACCGTGCAATGTGGAGATATTACTGTTTGTGCATTTACAATATTCATTGATTTTTGCCATTGAAAAACATGTTTTTCATATACCAGAAATGTTTGAAGCTACTGACTGAATGAAAGGAGCTGGCATCTCACTCTCTTTGAATCTTCTTTATCATGCTAGGATTAACAGGAAAAAGCAAAAAATTTCAGAATTGCACCTTGCAATGTGGAGATATTACTGTTTGTGCATTTACAATATTCATTGATTTTTGCCATTGAAAAACATGTTTTTCATATACCAGAAATGTTTGAAGCTACTGACTGAATGAAAGGAGCTGGCATCTCACTCTCTTTGAATCTTCTTTATCATGCTAGGATTAGCAGGAAAAAGCAAAAAATTTCAGAATTGCACCTTGCAATGTGGAGATATTACTGTTTGTGCATTTACAATATTCATTGATTTTTGCCATTGAAAAACATGTTTTTCATATACCAGAAATGTTTGAAGCTACTGACTGAATGAAAGGAGCTGGCATCTCACTCTCTTTGAATCTTCTTTATCATGCTAGGATTAACAGGAAAAAGCTAAAAATTTCAGAATTGCACCGTGCAATGTGGAGATATTACTGTTTGTGCATTTACAATATTCATTGATTTTTGCCATTGAAAAACATGTTTTTCATATTCCAGAAATGTTTGAAGCTACTGACTGAATGAAAGGAGCTGGCATCTCACTCTCTTTGAATCTTCTTTATCATGCTAGGATTAGCAGGAAAAAGCAAAAAATTTCAGAATTGCACCTTGCAATGCGGAGATATTACTGTTTGTGCATTTACAATATTCATTGATTTTTGCCATTGAAAAACATGTTTTTCATATACCAGAAATGTTTGAAGCTACTGACTGAATGAAAGGAGCTGGCATCTCACTCTCTTTGAATCTTCTTTATCATGCTAGGATTAACAGGAAAAAGCAAAAAATTTCAGAATTGCACCTTGCAATGTGGAGATATTACTGTTTGTGCATTTACAATATTCATTGATTTTTGCCATTGAAAAACGTTTTTCATATACCAGAAATGTTTGAAGCTACTGACTGAATGAAAGGAGCTGGCATCTCACTCTCTTTGAATCTTCTTTATCATGCTAGGATTAACAGGAAAAAGCTAAAAATTTCAGAATTGCACCGTGCAATGTGGAGATATTACTGTTTGTGCATTTACAATATTCATTGATTTTTGCCATTGAAAAACATGTTTTTCATATACCAGAAATGTTTGAAGCTACTGACTGAATGAAAGGAGCTGGCATCTCACTCTCTTTGAATCTTCTTTATCATGCTAGGATTAGCAGGAAAAAGCAAAAAATTTCAGAATTGCACCTTGCAATGTGGAGATATTACTGTTTGTGCATTTACAATATTCATTGATTTTTGCCATTGAAAAACGTTTTTCATATACCAGAAATGTTTGAAGCTACTGACTGAATGAAAGGAGCTGGCATCTCACTCTCTTTGAATCTTCTTTATCATGCTAGGATTAGCAGGAAAAAGCAAAAAATTTCAGAATTGCACCTTGCAATGTGGAGATATTACTGTTTGTGCATTTACAATATTCATTGATTTTTGCCATTGAAAAACATGTTTTTCATATACCAGAAATGTTTGAAGCTACTGACTGAATGAAAGGAGCTGGCATCTCACTCTCTTTGAATCTTCTTTATCATGCTAGGATTAACAGGAAAAAGCAAAAAATTTCAGAATTGCACCTTGCAATGTGGAGATATTACTGTTTGTGCATTTACAATATTCATTGATTTTTGCCATTGAAAAACATGTTTTTCATATACCAGAAATGTTTGAAGCTACTGACTGAATGAAAGGAGCTGGCATCTCACTCTCTTTGAATCTTCTTTATCATGCTAGGATTAACAGGAAAAAGGTAAAAATTTCAGAATTGCACCGTGCAATGTGGAGATATTACTGTTTGTGCATTTACAATATTCATTGATTTTTGCCATTGAAAAACATGTTTTTCATATACCAGAAATGTTTGAAGCTACTGACTGAATGAAAGGAGCTGGCATCTCACTCTCTTTGAATCTTCTTTATCATGCTAGGATTAGCAGGAAAAAGCAAAAAATTTCAGAATTGCACCTTGCAATGTGGAGATATTACTGTTTGTGCATTTACAATATTCATTGATTTTTGCCATTGAAAAACATGTTTTTCATATACCAGAAATGTTTGAAGCTACTGACTGAATGAAAGGAGCTGGCATCTCACTCTCTTTGAATCTTCTTTATCATGCTAGGATTAGCAGGAAAAAGCTAAAAATTTCAGAATTGCACCGTGCAATGTGGAGATATTACTGTTTGTGCATTTACAATATTCATTGATTTTTGCCATTGAAAAACATGTTTTTCATATACCAGAAATGTTTGAAGCTACTGACTGAATGAAAGGAGCTGGCATCTCACTCTCTTTGAATCTTCTTTATCATGCTAGGATTAGCAGGAAAAAGCAAAAAATTTCAGAATTGCACCTTGCAATGCGGAGATATTACTGTTTGTGCATTTACAATATTCATTGATTTTTGCCATTGAAAAACATGTTTTTCATATACCAGAAATGTTTGAAGCTACTGATTGAATGAAAGGAGCTGGCATCTCACTCTCTTTGAATCTTCTTTATCATGCTAGGATTAACAGGAAAAAGCAAAAAATTTCAGAATTGCACCTTGCAATGTGGAGATATTACTGTTTGTGCATTTACAATATTCATTGATTTTTGCCATTGAAAAACGTTTTTCATATACCAGAAATGTTTGAAGCTACTGACTGAATGAAAGGAGCTGGCATCTCACTCTCTTTGAATCTTCTTTATCATGCTAGGATTAGCAGGAAAAAGCAAAAAATTTCAGAATTGCACCTTGCAATGTGGAGATATTACTGTTTGTGCATTTACAATATTCATTGATTTTTGCCATTGAAAAACATGTTTTTCATATACCAGAAATGTTTGAAGCTACTGACTGAATGAAAGGAGCTGGCATCTCACTCTCTTTGAATCTTCTTTATCATGCTAGGATTAACAGGAAAAAGCAAAAAATTTCAGAATTGCACCTTGCAATGTGGAGATATTACTGTTTGTGCATTTACAATATTCATTGATTTTTGCCATTGAAAAACATGTTTTTCATATACCAGAAATGTTTGAAGCTACTGACTGAATGAAAGGAGCTGGCATCTCACTCTCTTTGAATCTTCTTTATCATGCTAGGATTAACAGGAAAAAGCTAAAAATTTCAGAATTGCACTGTGCAATGTGGAGATATTACTGTTTGTGCATTTACAATATTCATTGATTTTTGCCATTGAAAAACATGTTTTTCATATACCAGAAATGTTTGAAGCTACTGACTGAATGAAAGGAGCTGGCATCTCACTCTCTTTGAATCTTCTTTATCATGCTAGGATTAGCAGGAAAAAGCAAAAAATTTCAGAATTGCACCTTGCAATGTGGAGATATTACTGTTTGTGCATTTACAATATTCATTGATTTTTGCCATTGAAAAACATGTTTTTCATATACCAGAAATGTTTGAAGCTACTGACTGAATGAAAGGAGCTGGCATCTCACTCTCTTTGAATCTTCTTTATCATGCTAGGATTAACAGGAAAAAGCTAAAAATTTCAGAATTGCACCGTGCAATGTGGAGATATTACTGTTTGTGCATTTACAATATTCATTGATTTTTGCCATTGAAAAACATGTTTTTCATATACCAGAAATGTTTGAAGCTACTGACTGAATGAAAGGAGCTGGCATCTCACTCTCTTTGAATCTTCTTTATCATGCTAGGATTAACAGGAAAAAGCAAAAAATTTCAGAATTGCACCTTGCAATGTGGAGATATTACTGTTTGTGCATTTACAATATTCATTGATTTTTGCCATTGAAAAACATGTTTTTCATATACCAGAAATGTTTGAAGCTACTGACTGAATGAAAGGAGCTGGCATCTCACTCTCTTTGAATCTTCTTTATCATGCTAGGATTAACAGGAAAAAGCTAAAAATTTCAGAATTGCACCGTGCAATGTGGAGATATTACTGTTTGTGCATTTACAATATTCATTGATTTTTGCCATTGAAAAACATGTTTTTCATATACCAGAAATGTTTGAAGCTACTAACTGAATGAAAGGAGCTGGCATCTCACTCTCTTTGAATCTTCTGTATCATGCTAGGATTAGCAGGAAAAAGCAAAAAATTTCAGAATTGCACCTTGCAATGTGGAGATATTACTGTTTGTGCATTTACAATATTCATTGATTTTTGCCATTGAAAAACATGTTTTTCATATACCAGAAATGTTTGAAGCTACTGACTGAATGAAAGGAGCTGGCATCTCACTCTCTTTGAATCTTCTTTATCATGCTAGGATTAACAGGAAAAAGCTAAAAATTTCAGAATTGCACCGTGCAATGTGGAGATATTACTGTTTGTGCTTTTACAATATTCATTGATTTTGCCATTGAAAAACATGTTTTTCATATACCAGAAATGTTTGAAGCTACTGACTGAATGAAAGGAGCTGGCATCTCACTCTCTTTGAATCTTCTTTATCATGCTAGGATTAGCAGGAAAAAGCAAAAAATTTCAGAATTGCACCTTGCAATGCGGAGATATTACTGTTTGTGCATTTACAATATTCATTGATTTTTGCCATTGAAAAACATGTTTTTCATATACCAGAAATGTTTGAAGCTACTGACTGAATGAAAGGAGCTGGCATCTCACTCTCTTTGAATCTTCTTTATCATGCTAGGATTAACAGGAAAAAGCAAAAAATTTCAGAATTGCACCTTGCAATGTGGAGATATTACTGTTTGTGCATTTACAATATTCATTGATTTTTGCCATTGAAAAACGTTTTTCATATACCAGAAATGTTTGAAGCTACTGACTGAATGAAAGGAGCTGGCATCTCACTCTCTTTGAATCTTCTTTATCATGCTAGGATTAACAGGAAAAAGCTAAAAATTTCAGAATTGCACCGTGCAATGTGGAGATATTACTGTTTGTGCATTTACAATATTCATTGATTTTTGCCATTGAAAAACATGTTTTTCATATACCAGAAATGTTTGAAGCTACTGACTGAATGAAAGGAGCTGGCATCTCACTCTCTTTGAATCTTCTTTATCATGCTAGGATTAGCAGGAAAAAGCAAAAAATTTCAGAATTGCACCTTGCAATGTGGAGATATTACTGTTTGTGCATTTACAATATTCATTGATTTTTGCCATTGAAAAACGTTTTTCATATACCAGAAATGTTTGAAGCTACTGACTGAATGAAAGGAGCTGGCATCTCACTCTCTTTGAATCTTCTTTATCATGCTAGGATTAGCAGGAAAAAGCAAAAAATTTCAGAATTGCACCTTGCAATGTGGAGATATTACTGTTTGTGCATTTACAATATTCATTGATTTTTGCCATTGAAAAACATGTTTTTCATATACCAGAAATGTTTGAAGCTACTGACTGAATGAAAGGAGCTGGCATCTCACTCTCTTTGAATCTTCTTTATCATGCTAGGATTAACAGGAAAAAGCAAAAAATTTCAGAATTGCACCTTGCAATGTGGAGATATTACTGTTTGTGCATTTACAATATTCATTGATTTTTGCCATTGAAAAACATGTTTTTCATATACCAGAAATGTTTGAAGCTACTGACTGAATGAAAGGAGCTGGCATCTCACTCTCTTTGAATCTTCTTTATCATGCTAGGATTAACAGGAAAAAGGTAAAAATTTCAGAATTGCACCGTGCAATGTGGAGATATTACTGTTTGTGCATTTACAATATTCATTGATTTTTGCCATTGAAAAACATGTTTTTCATATACCAGAAATGTTTGAAGCTACTGACTGAATGAAAGGAGCTGGCATCTCACTCTCTTTGAATCTTCTTTATCATGCTAGGATTAGCAGGAAAAAGCAAAAAATTTCAGAATTGCACCTTGCAATGTGGAGATATTACTGTTTGTGCATTTACAATATTCATTGATTTTTGCCATTGAAAAACATGTTTTTCATATACCAGAAATGTTTGAAGCTACTGACTGAATGAAAGGAGCTGGCATCTCACTCTCTTTGAATCTTCTTTATCATGCTAGGATTAGCAGGAAAAAGCTAAAAATTTCAGAATTGCACCGTGCAATGTGGAGATATTACTGTTTGTGCATTTACAATATTCATTGATTTTTGCCATTGAAAAACATGTTTTTCATATACCAGAAATGTTTGAAGCTACTGACTGAATGAAAGGAGCTGGCATCTCACTCTCTTTGAATCTTCTTTATCATGCTAGGATTAGCAGGAAAAAGCAAAAAATTTCAGAATTGCACCTTGCAATGCGGAGATATTACTGTTTGTGCATTTACAATATTCATTGATTTTTGCCATTGAAAAACATGTTTTTCATATACCAGAAATGTTTGAAGCTACTGATTGAATGAAAGGAGCTGGCATCTCACTCTCTTTGAATCTTCTTTATCATGCTAGGATTAACAGGAAAAAGCAAAAAATTTCAGAATTGCACCTTGCAATGTGGAGATATTACTGTTTGTGCATTTACAATATTCATTGATTTTTGCCATTGAAAAACGTTTTTCATATACCAGAAATGTTTGAAGCTACTGACTGAATGAAAGGAGCTGGCATCTCACTCTCTTTGAATCTTCTTTATCATGCTAGGATTAGCAGGAAAAAGCAAAAAATTTCAGAATTGCACCTTGCAATGTGGAGATATTACTGTTTGTGCATTTACAATATTCATTGATTTTTGCCATTGAAAAACATGTTTTTCATATACCAGAAATGTTTGAAGCTACTGACTGAATGAAAGGAGCTGGCATCTCACTCTCTTTGAATCTTCTTTATCATGCTAGGATTAACAGGAAAAAGCAAAAAATTTCAGAATTGCACCTTGCAATGTGGAGATATTACTGTTTGTGCATTTACAATATTCATTGATTTTTGCCATTGAAAAACATGTTTTTCATATACCAGAAATGTTTGAAGCTACTGACTGAATGAAAGGAGCTGGCATCTCACTCTCTTTGAATCTTCTTTATCATGCTAGGATTAACAGGAAAAAGCTAAAAATTTCAGAATTGCACTGTGCAATGTGGAGATATTACTGTTTGTGCATTTACAATATTCATTGATTTTTGCCATTGAAAAACATGTTTTTCATATACCAGAAATGTTTGAAGCTACTGACTGAATGAAAGGAGCTGGCATCTCACTCTCTTTGAATCTTCTTTATCATGCTAGGATTAGCAGGAAAAAGCAAAAAATTTCAGAATTGCACCTTGCAATGTGGAGATATTACTGTTTGTGCATTTACAATATTCATTGATTTTTGCCATTGAAAAACATGTTTTTCATATACCAGAAATGTTTGAAGCTACTGACTGAATGAAAGGAGCTGGCATCTCACTCTCTTTGAATCTTCTTTATCATGCTAGGATTAACAGGAAAAAGCTAAAAATTTCAGAATTGCACCGTGCAATGTGGAGATATTACTGTTTGTGCATTTACAATATTCATTGATTTTTGCCATTGAAAAACATGTTTTTCATATACCAGAAATGTTTGAAGCTACTGACTGAATGAAAGGAGCTGGCATCTCACTCTCTTTGAATCTTCTTTATCATGCTAGGATTAACAGGAAAAAGCAAAAAATTTCAGAATTGCACCTTGCAATGTGGAGATATTACTGTTTGTGCATTTACAATATTCATTGATTTTTGCCATTGAAAAACATGTTTTTCATATACCAGAAATGTTTGAAGCTACTGACTGAATGAAAGGAGCTGGCATCTCACTCTCTTTGAATCTTCTTTATCATGCTAGGATTAACAGGAAAAAGCTAAAAATTTCAGAATTGCACCGTGCAATGTGGAGATATTACTGTTTGTGCATTTACAATATTCATTGATTTTTGCCATTGAAAAACATGTTTTTCATATACCAGAAATGTTTGAAGCTACTAACTGAATGAAAGGAGCTGGCATCTCACTCTCTTTGAATCTTCTGTATCATGCTAGGATTAGCAGGAAAAAGCAAAAAATTTCAGAATTGCACCTTGCAATGTGGAGATATTACTGTTTGTGCATTTACAATATTCATTGATTTTTGCCATTGAAAAACATGTTTTTCATATACCAGAAATGTTTGAAGCTACTGACTGAATGAAAGGAGCTGGCATCTCACTCTCTTTGAATCTTCTTTATCATGCTAGGATTAACAGGAAAAAGCTAAAAATTTCAGAATTGCACCGTGCAATGTGGAGATATTACTGTTTGTGCTTTTACAATATTCATTGATTTTTGCCATTGAAAAACATGTTTTTCATATACCAGAAATGTTTGAAGCTACTGACTGAATGAAAGGAGCTGGCATCTCACTCTCTTTGAATCTTCTTTATCATGCTAGGATTAGCAGGAAAAAGCAAAAAATTTCAGAATTGCACCTTGCAATGCGGAGATATTACTGTTTGTGCATTTACAATATTCATTGATTTTTGCCATTGAAAAACATGTTTTTCATATACCAGAAATGTTTGAAGCTACTGACTGAATGAAAGGAGCTGGCATCTCACTCTCTTTGAATCTTCTTTATCATGCTAGGATTAACAGGAAAAAGCAAAAAATTTCAGAATTGCACCTTGCAATGTGGAGATATTACTGTTTGTGCATTTACAATATTCATTGATTTTTGCCATTGAAAAACGTTTTTCATATACCAGAAATGTTTGAAGCTACTGACTGAATGAAAGGAGCTGGCATCTCACTCTCTTTGAATCTTCTTTATCATGCTAGGATTAACAGGAAAAAGCTAAAAATTTCAGAATTGCACCGTGCAATGTGGAGATATTACTGTTTGTGCATTTACAATATTCATTGATTTTTGCCATTGAAAAACATGTTTTTCATATACCAGAAATGTTTGAAGCTACTGACTGAATGAAAGGAGCTGGCATCTCACTCTCTTTGAATCTTCTTTATCATGCTAGGATTAGCAGGAAAAAGCAAAAAATTTCAGAATTGCACCTTGCAATGTGGAGATATTACTGTTTGTGCATTTACAATATTCATTGATTTTTGCCATTGAAAAACGTTTTTCATATACCAGAAATGTTTGAAGCTACTGACTGAATGAAAGGAGCTGGCATCTCACTCTCTTTGAATCTTTATCATGCTAGGATTAGCAGGAAAAAGCAAAAAATTTCAGAATTGCACCTTGCAATGTGGAGATATTACTGTTTGTGCATTTACAATATTCATTGATTTTTGCCATTGAAAAACGTTTTTCATATACCAGAAATGTTTGAAGCTACTGACAATGAAAGGAGCTGGCATCTCACTCTCTTTGAATCTTCTTTATCATGCTAGGATTAACAGGAAAAAGCAAAAAATTTCAGAATTGCACCTTGCAATGTGGAGATATTACTGTTTGTGCATTTACAATATTCATTGATTTTTGCCATTGAAAAACATGTTTTTCATATACCAGAAATGTTTGAAGCTACTGACTGAATGAAAGGAGCTGGCATCTCACTCTCTTTGAATCTTCTTTATCATGCTAGGATTAACAGGAAAAAGGTAAAAATTTCAGAATTGCACCGTGCAATGTGGAGATATTACTGTTTGTGCATTTACAATATTCATTGATTTTTGCCATTGAAAAACATGTTTTTCATATACCAGAAATGTTTGAAGCTACTGACTGAATGAAAGGAGCTGGCATCTCACTCTCTTTGAATCTTCTTTATCATGCTAGGATTAACAGGAAAAAGCTAAAAATTTCAGAATTGCACCGTGCAATGTGGAGATATTACTGTTTGTGCATTTACAATATTCATTGATTTTTGCCATTGAAAAACATGTTTTTCATATACCAGAAATGTTTGAAGCTACTGACTGAATGAAAGGAGCTGGCATCTCACTCTCTTTGAATCTTCTTTATCATGCTAGGATTAGCAGGAAAAAGCAAAAAATTTCAGAATTGCACCTTGCAATGTGGAGATATTACTGTTTGTGCATTTACAATATTCATTGATTTTTGCCATTGAAAAACATGTTTTTCATATACCAGAAATGTTTGAAGCTACTGACTGAATGAAAGGAGCTGGCATCTCACTCTCTTTGAATCTTCTTTATCATGCTAGGATTAGCAGGAAAAAGCTAAAAATTTCAGAATTGCACCGTGCAATGTGGAGATATTACTGTTTGTGCATTTACAATATTCATTGATTTTTGCCATTGAAAAACATGTTTTTCATATACCAGAAATTTTTGAAGCTACTGACTGAATGAAAGGAGCTGGCATCTCACTCTCTTTGAATCTTCTTTATCATGCTAGGATTAGCAGGAAAAAGCAAAAAATTTCAGAATTGCACCTTGCAATGTGGAGATATTACTGTTTGTGCATTTACAATATTCATTGATTTTTGCCATTGAAAAACATGTTTTTCATATACCAGAAATGTTTGAAGCTACTGACTGAATGAAAGGAGCTGGCATCTCACTCTCTTTGAATCTTCTTTATCATGCTAGGATTAACAGGAAAAAGGTAAAAATTTCAGAATTGCACCGTGCAATGTGGAGATATTACTGTTTGTGCATTTACAATATTCATTGATTTTTGCCATTGAAAAACATGTTTTTCATATACCAGAAATGTTTGAAGCTACTGACTGAATGAAAGGAGCTGGCATCTCACTCTCTTTGAATCTTCTTTATCATGCTAGGATTAGCAGGAAAAAGCAAAAAATTTCAGAATTGCACCTTGCAATGTGGAGATATTACTGTTTGTGCATTTACAATATTCATTGATTTTTGCCATTGAAAAACATGTTTTTCATATACCAGAAATGTTTGAAGCTACTGACTGAATGAAAGGAGCTGGCATCTCACTCTCTTTGAATCTTCTTTATCATGCTAGGATTAGCAGGAAAAAGCTAAAAATTTCAGAATTGCACCGTGCAATGTGGAGATATTACTGTTTGTGCATTTACAATATTCATTGATTTTTGCCATTGAAAAACATGTTTTTCATATACCAGAAATGTTTGAAGCTACTGACTGAATGAAAGGAGCTGGCATCTCACTCTCTTTGAATCTTCTTTATCATGCTAGGATTAGCAGGAAAAAGCAAAAAATTTCAGAATTGCACCTTGCAATGCGGAGATATTACTGTTTGTGCATTTACAATATTCATTGATTTTTGCCATTGAAAAACATGTTTTTCATATACCAGAAATGTTTGAAGCTACTGATTGAATGAAAGGAGCTGGCATCTCACTCTCTTTGAATCTTCTTTATCATGCTAGGATTAACAGGAAAAAGCAAAAAATTTCAGAATTGCACCTTGCAATGTGGAGATATTACTGTTTGTGCATTTACAATATTCATTGATTTTTGCCATTGAAAAACGTTTTTCATATACCAGAAATGTTTGAAGCTACTGACTGAATGAAAGGAGCTGGCATCTCACTCTCTTTGAATCTTCTTTATCATGCTAGGATTAGCAGGAAAAAGCAAAAAATTTCAGAATTGCACCTTGCAATGTGGAGATATTACTGTTTGTGCATTTACAATATTCATTGATTTTTGCCATTGAAAAACATGTTTTTCATATACCAGAAATGTTTGAAGCTACTGACTGAATGAAAGGAGCTGGCATCTCACTCTCTTTGAATCTTCTTTATCATGCTAGGATTAACAGGAAAAAGCAAAAAATTTCAGAATTGCACCTTGCAATGTGGAGATATTACTGTTTGTGCATTTACAATATTCATTGATTTTTGCCATTGAAAAACATGTTTTTCATATACCAGAAATGTTTGAAGCTACTGACTGAATGAAAGGAGCTGGCATCTCACTCTCTTTGAATCTTCTTTATCATGCTAGGATTAACAGGAAAAAGCTAAAAATTTCAGAATTGCACTGTGCAATGTGGAGATATTACTGTTTGTGCATTTACAATATTCATTGATTTTTGCCATTGAAAAACATGTTTTTCATATACCAGAAATGTTTGAAGCTACTGACTGAATGAAAGGAGCTGGCATCTCACTCTCTTTGAATCTTCTTTATCATGCTAGGATTAGCAGGAAAAAGCAAAAAATTTCAGAATTGCACCGTGCAATGTGGAGATATTACTGTTTGTGCATTTACAATATTCATTGATTTTTGCCATTGAAAAACATGTTTTTCATATACCAGAAATGTTTGAAGCTACTAACTGAATGAAAGGAGCTGGCATCTCACTCTCTTTGAATCTTCTGTATCATGCTAGGATTAGCAGGAAAAAGCAAAAAATTTCAGAATTGCACCTTGCAATGTGGAGATATTACTGTTTGTGCATTTACAATATTCATTGATTTTTGCCATTGAAAAACATGTTTTTCATATACCAGAAATGTTTGAAGCTACTGACTGAATGAAAGGAGCTGGCATCTCACTCTCTTTGAATCTTCTTTATCATGCTAGGATTAACAGGAAAAAGCTAAAAATTTCAGAATTGCACCGTGCAATGTGGAGATATTACTGTTTGTGCTTTTACAATATTCATTGATTTTTGCCATTGAAAAACATGTTTTTCATATACCAGAAATGTTTGAAGCTACTGACTGAATGAAAGGAGCTGGCATCTCACTCTCTTTGAATCTTCTTTATCATGCTAGGATTAGCAGGAAAAAGCAAAAAATTTCAGAATTGCACCTTGCAATGCGGAGATATTACTGTTTGTGCATTTACAATATTCATTGATTTTTGCCATTGAAAAACATGTTTTTCATATACCAGAAATGTTTGAAGCTACTGACTGAATGAAAGGAGCTGGCATCTCACTCTCTTTGAATCTTCTTTATCATGCTAGGATTAACAGGAAAAAGCAAAAAATTTCAGAATTGCACCTTGCAATGTGGAGATATTACTGTTTGTGCATTTACAATATTCATTGATTTTTGCCATTGAAAAACGTTTTTCATATACCAGAAATGTTTGAAGCTACTGACTGAATGAAAGGAGCTGGCATCTCACTCTCTTTGAATCTTCTTTATCATGCTAGGATTAACAGGAAAAAGCTAAAAATTTCAGAATTGCACCGTGCAATGTGGAGATATTACTGTTTGTGCATTTACAATATTCATTGATTTTTGCCATTGAAAAACATGTTTTTCATATACCAGAAATGTTTGAAGCTACTGACTGAATGAAAGGAGCTGGCATCTCACTCTCTTTGAATCTTCTTTATCATGCTAGGATTAGCAGGAAAAAGCAAAAAATTTCAGAATTGCACCTTGCAATGTGGAGATATTACTGTTTGTGCATTTACAATATTCATTGATTTTTGCCATTGAAAAACGTTTTTCATATACCAGAAATGTTTGAAGCTACTGACTGAATGAAAGGAGCTGGCATCTCACTCTCTTTGAATCTTCTTTATCATGCTAGGATTAACAGGAAAAAGCTAAAAATTTCAGAATTGCACCGTGCAATGTGGAGATATTACTGTTTGTGCATTTACAATATTCATTGATTTTTGCCATTGAAAAACATGTTTTTCATATACCAGAAATGTTTGAAGCTACTGACTGAATGAAAGGAGCTGGCATCTCACTCTCTTTGAATCTTCTTTATCATGCTAGGATTAACAGGAAAAAGCTAAAAATTTCAGAATTGCACCGTGCAATGTGGAGATATTACTGTTTGTGCATTTACAATATTCATTGATTTTTGCCATTGAAAAACATGTTTTTCATATACCAGAAATGTTTGAAGCTACTGACTGAATGAAAGGAGCTGGCATCTCACTCTCTTTGAATCTTCTTTATCATGCTAGGATTAGCAGGAAAAAGCAAAAAATTTCAGAATTGCACCTTGCAATGTGGAGATATTACTGTTTGTGCATTTACAATATTCATTGATTTTTGCCATTGAAAAACATGTTTTTCATATACCAGAAATGTTTGAAGCTACTGACTGAATGAAAGGAGCTGGCATCTCACTCTCTTTGAATCTTCTTTATCATGCTAGGATTAGCAGGAAAAAGCTAAAAATTTCAGAATTGCACCGTGCAATGTGGAGATATTACTGTTTGTGCATTTACAATATTCATTGATTTTTGCCATTGAAAAACATGTTTTTCATATACCAGAAATTTTTGAAGCTACTGACTGAATGAAAGGAGCTGGCATCTCACTCTCTTTGAATCTTCTTTATCATGCTAGGATTAGCAGGAAAAAGCAAAAAATTTCAGAATTGCACCTTGCAATGTGGAGATATTACTGTTTGTGCATTTACAATATTCATTGATTTTTGCCATTGAAAAACATGTTTTTCATATACCAGAAATGTTTGAAGCTACTGACTGAATGAAAGGAGCTGGCATCTCACTCTCTTTGAATCTTCTTTATCATGCTAGGATTAACAGGAAAAAGCAAAAAATTTCAGAATTGCACCTTGCAATGTGGAGATATTACTGTTTGTGCATTTACAATATTCATTGATTTTTGCCATTGAAAAACATGTTTTTCATATACCAGAAATGTTTGAAGCTACTGACTGAATGAAAGGAGCTGGCATCTCACTCTCTTTGAATCTTCTTTATCATGCTAGGATTAACAGGAAAAAGCTAAAAATTTCAGAATTGCACTGTGCAATGTGGAGATATTACTGTTTGTGCATTTACAATATTCATTGATTTTTGCCATTGAAAAACATGTTTTTCATATACCAGAAATGTTTGAAGCTACTGACTGAATGAAAGGAGCTGGCATCTCACTCTCTTTGAATCTTCTTTATCATGCTAGGATTAGCAGGAAAAAGCAAAAAATTTCAGAATTGCACCGTGCAATGTGGAGATATTACTGTTTGTGCATTTACAATATTCATTGATTTTTGCCATTGAAAAACATGTTTTTCATATACCAGAAATGTTTGAAGCTACTAACTGAATGAAAGGAGCTGGCATCTCACTCTCTTTGAATCTTCTGTATCATGCTAGGATTAGCAGGAAAAAGCAAAAAATTTCAGAATTGCACCTTGCAATGTGGAGATATTACTGTTTGTGCATTTACAATATTCATTGATTTTTGCCATTGAAAAACATGTTTTTCATATACCAGAAATGTTTGAAGCTACTGACTGAATGAAAGGAGCTGGCATCTCACTCTCTTTGAATCTTCTTTATCATGCTAGGATTAACAGGAAAAAGCTAAAAATTTCAGAATTGCACCGTGCAATGTGGAGATATTACTGTTTGTGCTTTTACAATATTCATTGATTTTTGCCATTGAAAAACATGTTTTTCATATACCAGAAATGTTTGAAGCTACTGACTGAATGAAAGGAGCTGGCATCTCACTCTCTTTGAATCTTCTTTATCATGCTAGGATTAGCAGGAAAAAGCAAAAAATTTCAGAATTGCACCTTGCAATGCGGAGATATTACTGTTTGTGCATTTACAATATTCATTGATTTTTGCCATTGAAAAACATGTTTTTCATATACCAGAAATGTTTGAAGCTACTGACTGAATGAAAGGAGCTGGCATCTCACTCTCTTTGAATCTTCTTTATCATGCTAGGATTAACAGGAAAAAGCAAAAAATTTCAGAATTGCACCTTGCAATGTGGAGATATTACTGTTTGTGCATTTACAATATTCATTGATTTTTGCCATTGAAAAACGTTTTTCATATACCAGAAATGTTTGAAGCTACTGACTGAATGAAAGGAGCTGGCATCTCACTCTCTTTGAATCTTCTTTATCATGCTAGGATTAACAGGAAAAAGCTAAAAATTTCAGAATTGCACCGTGCAATGTGGAGATATTACTGTTTGTGCATTTACAATATTCATTGATTTTTGCCATTGAAAAACATGTTTTTCATATACCAGAAATGTTTGAAGCTACTGACTGAATGAAAGGAGCTGGCATCTCACTCTCTTTGAATCTTCTTTATCATGCTAGGATTAGCAGGAAAAAGCAAAAAATTTCAGAATTGCACCTTGCAATGTGGAGATATTACTGTTTGTGCATTTACAATATTCATTGATTTTTGCCATTGAAAAACGTTTTTCATATACCAGAAATGTTTGAAGCTACTGACTGAATGAAAGGAGCTGGCATCTCACTCTCTTTGAATCTTCTTTATCATGCTAGGATTAACAGGAAAAAGCTAAAAATTTCAGAATTGCACCGTGCAATGTGGAGATATTACTGTTTGTGCATTTACAATATTCATTGATTTTTGCCATTGAAAAACATGTTTTTCATATACCAGAAATGTTTGAAGCTACTGACTGAATGAAAGGAGCTGGCATCTCACTCTCTTTGAATCTTCTTTATCATGCTAGGATTAACAGGAAAAAGCTAAAAATTTCAGAATTGCACCGTGCAATGTGGAGATATTACTGTTTGTGCATTTACAATATTCATTGATTTTTGCCATTGAAAAACATGTTTTTCATATACCAGAAATGTTTGAAGCTACTGACTGAATGAAAGGAGCTGGCATCTCACTCTCTTTGAATCTTCTTTATCATGCTAGGATTAGCAGGAAAAAGCAAAAAATTTCAGAATTGCACCTTGCAATGTGGAGATATTACTGTTTGTGCATTTACAATATTCATTGATTTTTGCCATTGAAAAACATGTTTTTCATATACCAGAAATGTTTGAAGCTACTGACTGAATGAAAGGAGCTGGCATCTCACTCTCTTTGAATCTTCTTTATCATGCTAGGATTAGCAGGAAAAAGCTAAAAATTTCAGAATTGCACCGTGCAATGTGGAGATATTACTGTTTGTGCATTTACAATATTCATTGATTTTTGCCATTGAAAAACATGTTTTTCATATACCAGAAATTTTTGAAGCTACTGACTGAATGAAAGGAGCTGGCATCTCACTCTCTTTGAATCTTCTTTATCATGCTAGGATTAGCAGGAAAAAGCAAAAAATTTCAGAATTGCACCTTGCAATGTGGAGATATTACTGTTTGTGCATTTACAATATTCATTGATTTTTGCCATTGAAAAACATGTTTTTCATATACCAGAAATGTTTGAAGCTACTGACTGAATGAAAGGAGCTGGCATCTCACTCTCTTTGAATCTTCTTTATCATGCTAGGATTAACAGGAAAAAGGTAAAAATTTCAGAATTGCACCGTGCAATGTGGAGATATTACTGTTTGTGCATTTACAATATTCATTGATTTTTGCCATTGAAAAACATGTTTTTCATATACCAGAAATGTTTGAAGCTACTGACTGAATGAAAGGAGCTGGCATCTCACTCTCTTTGAATCTTCTTTATCATGCTAGGATTAGCAGGAAAAAGCAAAAAATTTCAGAATTGCACCTTGCAATGTGGAGATATTACTGTTTGTGCATTTACAATATTCATTGATTTTTGCCATTGAAAAACATGTTTTTCATATACCAGAAATGTTTGAAGCTACTGACTGAATGAAAGGAGCTGGCATCTCACTCTCTTTGAATCTTCTTTATCATGCTAGGATTAGCAGGAAAAAGCTAAAAATTTCAGAATTGCACCGTGCAATGTGGAGATATTACTGTTTGTGCATTTACAATATTCATTGATTTTTGCCATTGAAAAACATGTTTTTCATATACCAGAAATGTTTGAAGCTACTGACTGAATGAAAGGAGCTGGCATCTCACTCTCTTTGAATCTTCTTTATCATGCTAGGATTAGCAGGAAAAAGCAAAAAATTTCAGAATTGCACCTTGCAATGCGGAGATATTACTGTTTGTGCATTTACAATATTCATTGATTTTTGCCATTGAAAAACATGTTTTTCATATACCAGAAATGTTTGAAGCTACTGATTGAATGAAAGGAGCTGGCATCTCACTCTCTTTGAATCTTCTTTATCATGCTAGGATTAACAGGAAAAAGCAAAAAATTTCAGAATTGCACCTTGCAATGTGGAGATATTACTGTTTGTGCATTTACAATATTCATTGATTTTTGCCATTGAAAAACGTTTTTCATATACCAGAAATGTTTGAAGCTACTGACTGAATGAAAGGAGCTGGCATCTCACTCTCTTTGAATCTTCTTTATCATGCTAGGATTAGCAGGAAAAAGCAAAAAATTTCAGAATTGCACCTTGCAATGTGGAGATATTACTGTTTGTGCATTTACAATATTCATTGATTTTTGCCATTGAAAAACATGTTTTTCATATACCAGAAATGTTTGAAGCTACTGACTGAATGAAAGGAGCTGGCATCTCACTCTCTTTGAATCTTCTTTATCATGCTAGGATTAACAGGAAAAAGCAAAAAATTTCAGAATTGCACCTTGCAATGTGGAGATATTACTGTTTGTGCATTTACAATATTCATTGATTTTTGCCATTGAAAAACATGTTTTTCATATACCAGAAATGTTTGAAGCTACTGACTGAATGAAAGGAGCTGGCATCTCACTCTCTTTGAATCTTCTTTATCATGCTAGGATTAACAGGAAAAAGCTAAAAATTTCAGAATTGCACTGTGCAATGTGGAGATATTACTGTTTGTGCATTTACAATATTCATTGATTTTTGCCATTGAAAAACATGTTTTTCATATACCAGAAATGTTTGAAGCTACTGACTGAATGAAAGGAGCTGGCATCTCACTCTCTTTGAATCTTCTTTATCATGCTAGGATTAGCAGGAAAAAGCAAAAAATTTCAGAATTGCACCTTGCAATGTGGAGATATTACTGTTTGTGCATTTACAATATTCATTGATTTTTGCCATTGAAAAACATGTTTTTCATATACCAGAAATGTTTGAAGCTACTGACTGAATGAAAGGAGCTGGCATCTCACTCTCTTTGAATCTTCTTTATCATGCTAGGATTAACAGGAAAAAGCTAAAAATTTCAGAATTGCACCGTGCAATGTGGAGATATTACTGTTTGTGCATTTACAATATTCATTGATTTTTGCCATTGAAAAACATGTTTTTCATATACCAGAAATGTTTGAAGCTACTGACTGAATGAAAGGAGCTGGCATCTCACTCTCTTTGAATCTTCTTTATCATGCTAGGATTAACAGGAAAAAGCAAAAAATTTCAGAATTGCACCTTGCAATGTGGAGATATTACTGTTTGTGCATTTACAATATTCATTGATTTTTGCCATTGAAAAACATGTTTTTCATATACCAGAAATGTTTGAAGCTACTGACTGAATGAAAGGAGCTGGCATCTCACTCTCTTTGAATCTTCTTTATCATGCTAGGATTAACAGGAAAAAGCTAAAAATTTCAGAATTGCACCGTGCAATGTGGAGATATTACTGTTTGTGCATTTACAATATTCATTGATTTTTGCCATTGAAAAACATGTTTTTCATATACCAGAAATGTTTGAAGCTACTAACTGAATGAAAGGAGCTGGCATCTCACTCTCTTTGAATCTTCTGTATCATGCTAGGATTAGCAGGAAAAAGCAAAAAATTTCAGAATTGCACCTTGCAATGTGGAGATATTACTGTTTGTGCATTTACAATATTCATTGATTTTTGCCATTGAAAAACATGTTTTTCATATACCAGAAATGTTTGAAGCTACTGACTGAATGAAAGGAGCTGGCATCTCACTCTCTTTGAATCTTCTTTATCATGCTAGGATTAACAGGAAAAAGCTAAAAATTTCAGAATTGCACCGTGCAATGTGGAGATATTACTGTTTGTGCTTTTACAATATTCATTGATTTTTGCCATTGAAAAACATGTTTTTCATATACCAGAAATGTTTGAAGCTACTGACTGAATGAAAGGAGCTGGCATCTCACTCTCTTTGAATCTTCTTTATCATGCTAGGATTAGCAGGAAAAAGCAAAAAATTTCAGAATTGCACCTTGCAATGCGGAGATATTACTGTTTGTGCATTTACAATATTCATTGATTTTTGCCATTGAAAAACATGTTTTTCATATACCAGAAATGTTTGAAGCTACTGACTGAATGAAAGGAGCTGGCATCTCACTCTCTTTGAATCTTCTTTATCATGCTAGGATTAACAGGAAAAAGCAAAAAATTTCAGAATTGCACCTTGCAATGTGGAGATATTACTGTTTGTGCATTTACAATATTCATTGATTTTTGCCATTGAAAAACGTTTTTCATATACCAGAAATGTTTGAAGCTACTGACTGAATGAAAGGAGCTGGCATCTCACTCTCTTTGAATCTTCTTTATCATGCTAGGATTAACAGGAAAAAGCTAAAAATTTCAGAATTGCACCGTGCAATGTGGAGATATTACTGTTTGTGCATTTACAATATTCATTGATTTTTGCCATTGAAAAACATGTTTTTCATATACCAGAAATGTTTGAAGCTACTGACTGAATGAAAGGAGCTGGCATCTCACTCTCTTTGAATCTTCTTTATCATGCTAGGATTAGCAGGAAAAAGCAAAAAATTTCAGAATTGCACCTTGCAATGTGGAGATATTACTGTTTGTGCATTTACAATATTCATTGATTTTTGCCATTGAAAAACGTTTTTCATATACCAGAAATGTTTGAAGCTACTGACTGAATGAAAGGAGCTGGCATCTCACTCTCTTTGAATCTTCTTTATCATGCTAGGATTAACAGGAAAAAGCTAAAAATTTCAGAATTGCACCGTGCAATGTGGAGATATTACTGTTTGTGCATTTACAATATTCATTGATTTTTGCCATTGAAAAACATGTTTTTCATATACCAGAAATGTTTGAAGCTACTGACTGAATGAAAGGAGCTGGCATCTCACTCTCTTTGAATCTTCTTTATCATGCTAGGATTAGCAGGAAAAAGCAAAAAATTTCAGAATTGCACCTTGCAATGTGGAGATATTACTGTTTGTGCATTTACAATATTCATTGATTTTTGCCATTGAAAAACGTTTTTCATATACCAGAAATGTTTGAAGCTACTGACTGAATGAAAGGAGCTGGCATCTCACTCTCTTTGAATCTTCTTTATCATGCTAGGATTAGCAGGAAAAAGCAAAAAATTTCAGAATTGCACCTTGCAATGCGGAGATATTACTGTTTGTGCATTTACAATATTCATTGATTTTTGCCATTGAAAAACATGTTTTTCATATACCAGAAATGTTTGAAGCTACTGACTGAATGAAAGGAGCTGGCATCTCACTCTCTTTGAATCTTCTTTATCATGCTAGGATTAACAGGAAAAAGCAAAAAATTTCAGAATTGCACCTTGCAATGTGGAGATATTACTGTTTGTGCATTTACAATATTCATTGATTTTTGCCATTGAAAAACGTTTTTCATATACCAGAAATGTTTGAAGCTACTGACTGAATGAAAGGAGCTGGCATCTCACTCTCTTTGAATCTTCTTTATCATGCTAGGATTAACAGGAAAAAGCTAAAAATTTCAGAATTGCACCGTGCAATGTGGAGATATTACTGTTTGTGCATTTACAATATTCATTGATTTTTGCCATTGAAAAACATGTTTTTCATATACCAGAAATGTTTGAAGCTACTGACTGAATGAAAGGAGCTGGCATCTCACTCTCTTTGAATCTTCTTTATCATGCTAGGATTAGCAGGAAAAAGCAAAAAATTTCAGAATTGCACCTTGCAATGTGGAGATATTACTGTTTGTGCATTTACAATATTCATTGATTTTTGCCATTGAAAAACGTTTTTCATATACCAGAAATGTTTGAAGCTACTGACTGAATGAAAGGAGCTGGCATCTCACTCTCTTTGAATCTTCTTTATCATGCTAGGATTAGCAGGAAAAAGCAAAAAATTTCAGAATTGCACCTTGCAATGTGGAGATATTACTGTTTGTGCATTTACAATATTCATTGATTTTTGCCATTGAAAAACATGTTTTTCATATACCAGAAATGTTTGAAGCTACTGACTGAATGAAAGGAGCTGGCATCTCACTCTCTTTGAATCTTCTTTATCATGCTAGGATTAACAGGAAAAAGCAAAAAATTTCAGAATTGCACCTTGCAATGTGGAGATATTACTGTTTGTGCATTTACAATATTCATTGATTTTTGCCATTGAAAAACATGTTTTTCATATACCAGAAATGTTTGAAGCTACTGACTGAATGAAAGGAGCTGGCATCTCACTCTCTTTGAATCTTCTTTATCATGCTAGGATTAACAGGAAAAAGCTAAAAATTTCAGAATTGCACCGTGCAATGTGGAGATATTACTGTTTGTGCATTTACAATATTCATTGATTTTTGCCATTGAAAAACATGTTTTTCATATACCAGAAATGTTTGAAGCTACTGACTGAATGAAAGGAGCTGGCATCTCACTCTCTTTGAATCTTCTTTATCATGCTAGGATTAACAGGAAAAAGCAAAAAATTTCAGAATTGCACCTTGCAATGTGGAGATATTACTGTTTGTGCATTTACAATATTCATTGATTTTTGCCATTGAAAAACATGTTTTTCATATACCAGAAATGTTTGAAGCTACTGACTGAATGAAAGGAGCTGGCATCTCACTCTCTTTGAATCTTCTTTATCATGCTAGGATTAGCAGGAAAAAGCAAAAAATTTCAGAATTGCACCTTGCAATGTGGAGATATTACTGTTTGTGCATTTACAATATTCATTGATTTTTGCCATTGAAAAACATGTTTTTCATATACCAGAAATGTTTGAAGCTACTGACTGAATGAAAGGAGCTGGCATCTCACTCTCTTTGAATCTTCTTTATCATGCTAGGATTAACAGGAAAAAGCTAAAAATTTCAGAATTGCACCGTGCAATGTGGAGATATTACTGTTTGTGCATTTACAATATTCATTGATTTTTGCCATTGAAAAACATGTTTTTCATATTCCAGAAATGTTTGAAGCTACTGACTGAATGAAAGGAGCTGGCATCTCACTCTCTTTGAATCTTCTTTATCATGCTAGGATTAGCAGGAAAAAGCAAAAAATTTCAGAATTGCACCTTGCAATGCGGAGATATTACTGTTTGTGCATTTACAATATTCATTGATTTTTGCCATTGAAAAACATGTTTTTCATATACCAGAAATGTTTGAAGCTACTGACTGAATGAAAGGAGCTGGCATCTCACTCTCTTTGAATCTTCTTTATCATGCTAGGATTAACAGGAAAAAGCAAAAAATTTCAGAATTGCACCTTGCAATGTGGAGATATTACTGTTTGTGCATTTACAATATTCATTGATTTTTGCCATTGAAAAACGTTTTTCATATACCAGAAATGTTTGAAGCTACTGACTGAATGAAAGGAGCTGGCATCTCACTCTCTTTGAATCTTCTTTATCATGCTAGGATTAACAGGAAAAAGCTAAAAATTTCAGAATTGCACCGTGCAATGTGGAGATATTACTGTTTGTGCATTTACAATATTCATTGATTTTTGCCATTGAAAAACATGTTTTTCATATACCAGAAATGTTTGAAGCTACTGATTGAATGAAAGGAGCTGGCATCTCACTCTCTTTGAATCTTCTTTATCATGCTAGGATTAACAGGAAAAAGCAAAAAATTTCAGAATTGCACCTTGCAATGTGGAGATATTACTGTTTGTGCATTTACAATATTCATTGATTTTTGCCATTGAAAAACGTTTTTCATATACCAGAAATGTTTGAAGCTACTGACTGAATGAAAGGAGCTGGCATCTCACTCTCTTTGAATCTTCTTTATCATGCTAGGATTAGCAGGAAAAAGCAAAAAATTTCAGAATTGCACCTTGCAATGTGGAGATATTACTGTTTGTGCATTTACAATATTCATTGATTTTTGCCATTGAAAAACATGTTTTTCATATACCAGAAATGTTTGAAGCTACTGACTGAATGAAAGGAGCTGGCATCTCACTCTCTTTGAATCTTCTTTATCATGCTAGGATTAACAGGAAAAAGCAAAAAATTTCAGAATTGCACCTTGCAATGTGGAGATATTACTGTTTGTGCATTTACAATATTCATTGATTTTTGCCATTGAAAAACATGTTTTTCATATACCAGAAATGTTTGAAGCTACTGACTGAATGAAAGGAGCTGGCATCTCACTCTCTTTGAATCTTCTTTATCATGCTAGGATTAACAGGAAAAAGCTAAAAATTTCAGAATTGCACTGTGCAATGTGGAGATATTACTGTTTGTGCATTTACAATATTCATTGATTTTTGCCATTGAAAAACATGTTTTTCATATACCAGAAATGTTTGAAGCTACTGACTGAATGAAAGGAGCTGGCATCTCACTCTCTTTGAATCTTCTTTATCATGCTAGGATTAGCAGGAAAAAGCAAAAAATTTCAGAATTGCACCTTGCAATGTGGAGATATTACTGTTTGTGCATTTACAATATTCATTGATTTTTGCCATTGAAAAACATGTTTTTCATATACCAGAAATGTTTGAAGCTACTGACTGAATGAAAGGAGCTGGCATCTCACTCTCTTTGAATCTTCTTTATCATGCTAGGATTAACAGGAAAAAGCTAAAAATTTCAGAATTGCACCGTGCAATGTGGAGATATTACTGTTTGTGCATTTACAATATTCATTGATTTTTGCCATTGAAAAACATGTTTTTCATATACCAGAAATGTTTGAAGCTACTGACTGAATGAAAGGAGCTGGCATCTCACTCTCTTTGAATCTTCTTTATCATGCTAGGATTAACAGGAAAAAGCAAAAAATTTCAGAATTGCACCTTGCAATGTGGAGATATTACTGTTTGTGCATTTACAATATTCATTGATTTTTGCCATTGAAAAACATGTTTTTCATATACCAGAAATGTTTGAAGCTACTGACTGAATGAAAGGAGCTGGCATCTCACTCTCTTTGAATCTTCTTTATCATGCTAGGATTAACAGGAAAAAGCTAAAAATTTCAGAATTGCACCGTGCAATGTGGAGATATTACTGTTTGTGCATTTACAATATTCATTGATTTTTGCCATTGAAAAACATGTTTTTCATATACCAGAAATGTTTGAAGCTACTAACTGAATGAAAGGAGCTGGCATCTCACTCTCTTTGAATCTTCTGTATCATGCTAGGATTAGCAGGAAAAAGCAAAAAATTTCAGAATTGCACCTTGCAATGTGGAGATATTACTGTTTGTGCATTTACAATATTCATTGATTTTTGCCATTGAAAAACATGTTTTTCATATACCAGAAATGTTTGAAGCTACTGACTGAATGAAAGGAGCTGGCATCTCACTCTCTTTGAATCTTCTTTATCATGCTAGGATTAACAGGAAAAAGCTAAAAATTTCAGAATTGCACCGTGCAATGTGGAGATATTACTGTTTGTGCTTTTACAATATTCATTGATTTTTGCCATTGAAAAACATGTTTTTCATATACCAGAAATGTTTGAAGCTACTGACTGAATGAAAGGAGCTGGCATCTCACTCTCTTTGAATCTTCTTTATCATGCTAGGATTAGCAGGAAAAAGCAAAAAATTTCAGAATTGCACCTTGCAATGCGGAGATATTACTGTTTGTGCATTTACAATATTCATTGATTTTTGCCATTGAAAAACATGTTTTTCATATACCAGAAATGTTTGAAGCTACTGACTGAATGAAAGGAGCTGGCATCTCACTCTCTTTGAATCTTCTTTATCATGCTAGGATTAACAGGAAAAAGCAAAAAATTTCAGAATTGCACCTTGCAATGTGGAGATATTACTGTTTGTGCATTTACAATATTCATTGATTTTTGCCATTGAAAAACGTTTTTCATATACCAGAAATGTTTGAAGCTACTGACTGAATGAAAGGAGCTGGCATCTCACTCTCTTTGAATCTTCTTTATCATGCTAGGATTAACAGGAAAAAGCTAAAAATTTCAGAATTGCACCGTGCAATGTGGAGATATTACTGTTTGTGCATTTACAATATTCATTGATTTTTGCCATTGAAAAACATGTTTTTCATATACCAGAAATGTTTGAAGCTACTGACTGAATGAAAGGAGCTGGCATCTCACTCTCTTTGAATCTTCTTTATCATGCTAGGATTAGCAGGAAAAAGCAAAAAATTTCAGAATTGCACCTTGCAATGTGGAGATATTACTGTTTGTGCATTTACAATATTCATTGATTTTTGCCATTGAAAAACGTTTTTCATATACCAGAAATGTTTGAAGCTACTGACTGAATGAAAGGAGCTGGCATCTCACTCTCTTTGAATCTTTATCATGCTAGGATTAGCAGGAAAAAGCAAAAAATTTCAGAATTGCACCTTGCAATGTGGAGATATTACTGTTTGTGCATTTACAATATTCATTGATTTTTGCCATTGAAAAACGTTTTTCATATACCAGAAATGTTTGAAGCTACTGACAATGAAAGGAGCTGGCATCTCACTCTCTTTGAATCTTCTTTATCATGCTAGGATTAACAGGAAAAAGCAAAAAATTTCAGAATTGCACCTTGCAATGTGGAGATATTACTGTTTGTGCATTTACAATATTCATTGATTTTTGCCATTGAAAAACATGTTTTTCATATACCAGAAATGTTTGAAGCTACTGACTGAATGAAAGGAGCTGGCATCTCACTCTCTTTGAATCTTCTTTATCATGCTAGGATTAACAGGAAAAAGGTAAAAATTTCAGAATTGCACCGTGCAATGTGGAGATATTACTGTTTGTGCATTTACAATATTCATTGATTTTTGCCATTGAAAAACATGTTTTTCATATACCAGAAATGTTTGAAGCTACTGACTGAATGAAAGGAGCTGGCATCTCACTCTCTTTGAATCTTCTTTATCATGCTAGGATTAACAGGAAAAAGCTAAAAATTTCAGAATTGCACCGTGCAATGTGGAGATATTACTGTTTGTGCATTTACAATATTCATTGATTTTTGCCATTGAAAAACATGTTTTTCATATACCAGAAATGTTTGAAGCTACTGACTGAATGAAAGGAGCTGGCATCTCACTCTCTTTGAATCTTCTTTATCATGCTAGGATTAGCAGGAAAAAGCAAAAAATTTCAGAATTGCACCTTGCAATGTGGAGATATTACTGTTTGTGCATTTACAATATTCATTGATTTTTGCCATTGAAAAACATGTTTTTCATATACCAGAAATGTTTGAAGCTACTGACTGAATGAAAGGAGCTGGCATCTCACTCTCTTTGAATCTTCTTTATCATGCTAGGATTAGCAGGAAAAAGCTAAAAATTTCAGAATTGCACCGTGCAATGTGGAGATATTACTGTTTGTGCATTTACAATATTCATTGATTTTTGCCATTGAAAAACATGTTTTTCATATACCAGAAATTTTTGAAGCTACTGACTGAATGAAAGGAGCTGGCATCTCACTCTCTTTGAATCTTCTTTATCATGCTAGGATTAGCAGGAAAAAGCAAAAAATTTCAGAATTGCACCTTGCAATGTGGAGATATTACTGTTTGTGCATTTACAATATTCATTGATTTTTGCCATTGAAAAACATGTTTTTCATATACCAGAAATGTTTGAAGCTACTGACTGAATGAAAGGAGCTGGCATCTCACTCTCTTTGAATCTTCTTTATCATGCTAGGATTAACAGGAAAAAGGTAAAAATTTCAGAATTGCACCGTGCAATGTGGAGATATTACTGTTTGTGCATTTACAATATTCATTGATTTTTGCCATTGAAAAACATGTTTTTCATATACCAGAAATGTTTGAAGCTACTGACTGAATGAAAGGAGCTGGCATCTCACTCTCTTTGAATCTTCTTTATCATGCTAGGATTAGCAGGAAAAAGCAAAAAATTTCAGAATTGCACCTTGCAATGTGGAGATATTACTGTTTGTGCATTTACAATATTCATTGATTTTTGCCATTGAAAAACATGTTTTTCATATACCAGAAATGTTTGAAGCTACTGACTGAATGAAAGGAGCTGGCATCTCACTCTCTTTGAATCTTCTTTATCATGCTAGGATTAGCAGGAAAAAGCTAAAAATTTCAGAATTGCACCGTGCAATGTGGAGATATTACTGTTTGTGCATTTACAATATTCATTGATTTTTGCCATTGAAAAACATGTTTTTCATATACCAGAAATGTTTGAAGCTACTGACTGAATGAAAGGAGCTGGCATCTCACTCTCTTTGAATCTTCTTTATCATGCTAGGATTAGCAGGAAAAAGCAAAAAATTTCAGAATTGCACCTTGCAATGCGGAGATATTACTGTTTGTGCATTTACAATATTCATTGATTTTTGCCATTGAAAAACATGTTTTTCATATACCAGAAATGTTTGAAGCTACTGATTGAATGAAAGGAGCTGGCATCTCACTCTCTTTGAATCTTCTTTATCATGCTAGGATTAACAGGAAAAAGCAAAAAATTTCAGAATTGCACCTTGCAATGTGGAGATATTACTGTTTGTGCATTTACAATATTCATTGATTTTTGCCATTGAAAAACGTTTTTCATATACCAGAAATGTTTGAAGCTACTGACTGAATGAAAGGAGCTGGCATCTCACTCTCTTTGAATCTTCTTTATCATGCTAGGATTAGCAGGAAAAAGCAAAAAATTTCAGAATTGCACCTTGCAATGTGGAGATATTACTGTTTGTGCATTTACAATATTCATTGATTTTTGCCATTGAAAAACATGTTTTTCATATACCAGAAATGTTTGAAGCTACTGACTGAATGAAAGGAGCTGGCATCTCACTCTCTTTGAATCTTCTTTATCATGCTAGGATTAACAGGAAAAAGCAAAAAATTTCAGAATTGCACCTTGCAATGTGGAGATATTACTGTTTGTGCATTTACAATATTCATTGATTTTTGCCATTGAAAAACATGTTTTTCATATACCAGAAATGTTTGAAGCTACTGACTGAATGAAAGGAGCTGGCATCTCACTCTCTTTGAATCTTCTTTATCATGCTAGGATTAACAGGAAAAAGCTAAAAATTTCAGAATTGCACTGTGCAATGTGGAGATATTACTGTTTGTGCATTTACAATATTCATTGATTTTTGCCATTGAAAAACATGTTTTTCATATACCAGAAATGTTTGAAGCTACTGACTGAATGAAAGGAGCTGGCATCTCACTCTCTTTGAATCTTCTTTATCATGCTAGGATTAGCAGGAAAAAGCAAAAAATTTCAGAATTGCACCTTGCAATGTGGAGATATTACTGTTTGTGCATTTACAATATTCATTGATTTTTGCCATTGAAAAACATGTTTTTCATATACCAGAAATGTTTGAAGCTACTGACTGAATGAAAGGAGCTGGCATCTCACTCTCTTTGAATCTTCTTTATCATGCTAGGATTAACAGGAAAAAGCTAAAAATTTCAGAATTGCACCGTGCAATGTGGAGATATTACTGTTTGTGCATTTACAATATTCATTGATTTTTGCCATTGAAAAACATGTTTTTCATATACCAGAAATGTTTGAAGCTACTGACAATGAAAGGAGCTGGCATCTCACTCTCTTTGAATCTTCTTTATCATGCTAGGATTAACAGGAAAAAGCAAAAAATTTCAGAATTGCACCTTGCAATGTGGAGATATTACTGTTTGTGCATTTACAATATTCATTGATTTTTGCCATTGAAAAACATGTTTTTCATATACCAGAAATGTTTGAAGCTACTGACTGAATGAAAGGAGCTGGCATCTCACTCTCTTTGAATCTTCTTTATCATGCTAGGATTAACAGGAAAAGTAAAAATTTCAGAATTGCACCGTGCAATGTGGAGATATTACTGTTTGTGCATTTACAATATTCATTGATTTTTGCCATTGAAAAACATGTTTTTCATATACCAGAAATGTTTGAAGCTACTGACTGAATGAAAGGAGCTGGCATCTCACTCTCTTTGAATCTTCTTTATCATGCTAGGATTAACAGGAAAAAGCTAAAAATTTCAGAATTGCACCGTGCAATGTGGAGATATTACTGTTTGTGCATTTACAATATTCATTGATTTTTGCCATTGAAAAACATGTTTTTCATATACCAGAAATGTTTGAAGCTACTGACTGAATGAAAGGAGCTGGCATCTCACTCTCTTTGAATCTTCTTTATCATGCTAGGATTAGCAGGAAAAAGCAAAAAATTTCAGAATTGCACCTTGCAATGTGGAGATATTACTGTTTGTGCATTTACAATATTCATTGATTTTTGCCATTGAAAAACATGTTTTTCATATACCAGAAATGTTTGAAGCTACTGACTGAATGAAAGGAGCTGGCATCTCACTCTCTTTGAATCTTCTTTATCATGCTAGGATTAGCAGGAAAAAGCTAAAAATTTCAGAATTGCACCGTGCAATGTGGAGATATTACTGTTTGTGCATTTACAATATTCATTGATTTTTGCCATTGAAAAACATGTTTTTCATATACCAGAAATTTTTGAAGCTACTGACTGAATGAAAGGAGCTGGCATCTCACTCTCTTTGAATCTTCTTTATCATGCTAGGATTAGCAGGAAAAAGCAAAAAATTTCAGAATTGCACCTTGCAATGTGGAGATATTACTGTTTGTGCATTTACAATATTCATTGATTTTTGCCATTGAAAAACATGTTTTTCATATACCAGAAATGTTTGAAGCTACTGACTGAATGAAAGGAGCTGGCATCTCACTCTCTTTGAATCTTCTTTATCATGCTAGGATTAACAGGAAAAAGGTAAAAATTTCAGAATTGCACCGTGCAATGTGGAGATATTACTGTTTGTGCATTTACAATATTCATTGATTTTTGCCATTGAAAAACATGTTTTTCATATACCAGAAATGTTTGAAGCTACTGACTGAATGAAAGGAGCTGGCATCTCACTCTCTTTGAATCTTCTTTATCATGCTAGGATTAGCAGGAAAAAGCAAAAAATTTCAGAATTGCACCTTGCAATGTGGAGATATTACTGTTTGTGCATTTACAATATTCATTGATTTTTGCCATTGAAAAACATGTTTTTCATATACCAGAAATGTTTGAAGCTACTGACTGAATGAAAGGAGCTGGCATCTCACTCTCTTTGAATCTTCTTTATCATGCTAGGATTAGCAGGAAAAAGCTAAAAATTTCAGAATTGCACCGTGCAATGTGGAGATATTACTGTTTGTGCATTTACAATATTCATTGATTTTTGCCATTGAAAAACATGTTTTTCATATACCAGAAATGTTTGAAGCTACTGACTGAATGAAAGGAGCTGGCATCTCACTCTCTTTGAATCTTCTTTATCATGCTAGGATTAGCAGGAAAAAGCAAAAAATTTCAGAATTGCACCTTGCAATGCGGAGATATTACTGTTTGTGCATTTACAATATTCATTGATTTTTGCCATTGAAAAACATGTTTTTCATATACCAGAAATGTTTGAAGCTACTGATTGAATGAAAGGAGCTGGCATCTCACTCTCTTTGAATCTTCTTTATCATGCTAGGATTAACAGGAAAAAGCAAAAAATTTCAGAATTGCACCTTGCAATGTGGAGATATTACTGTTTGTGCATTTACAATATTCATTGATTTTTGCCATTGAAAAACGTTTTTCATATACCAGAAATGTTTGAAGCTACTGACTGAATGAAAGGAGCTGGCATCTCACTCTCTTTGAATCTTCTTTATCATGCTAGGATTAGCAGGAAAAAGCAAAAAATTTCAGAATTGCACCTTGCAATGTGGAGATATTACTGTTTGTGCATTTACAATATTCATTGATTTTTGCCATTGAAAAACATGTTTTTCATATACCAGAAATGTTTGAAGCTACTGACTGAATGAAAGGAGCTGGCATCTCACTCTCTTTGAATCTTCTTTATCATGCTAGGATTAACAGGAAAAAGCAAAAAATTTCAGAATTGCACCTTGCAATGTGGAGATATTACTGTTTGTGCATTTACAATATTCATTGATTTTTGCCATTGAAAAACATGTTTTTCATATACCAGAAATGTTTGAAGCTACTGACTGAATGAAAGGAGCTGGCATCTCACTCTCTTTGAATCTTCTTTATCATGCTAGGATTAACAGGAAAAAGCTAAAAATTTCAGAATTGCACTGTGCAATGTGGAGATATTACTGTTTGTGCATTTACAATATTCATTGATTTTTGCCATTGAAAAACATGTTTTTCATATACCAGAAATGTTTGAAGCTACTGACTGAATGAAAGGAGCTGGCATCTCACTCTCTTTGAATCTTCTTTATCATGCTAGGATTAGCAGGAAAAAGCAAAAAATTTCAGAATTGCACCTTGCAATGTGGAGATATTACTGTTTGTGCATTTACAATATTCATTGATTTTTGCCATTGAAAAACATGTTTTTCATATACCAGAAATGTTTGAAGCTACTGACTGAATGAAAGGAGCTGGCATCTCACTCTCTTTGAATCTTCTTTATCATGCTAGGATTAACAGGAAAAAGCTAAAAATTTCAGAATTGCACCGTGCAATGTGGAGATATTACTGTTTGTGCATTTACAATATTCATTGATTTTTGCCATTGAAAAACATGTTTTTCATATACCAGAAATGTTTGAAGCTACTGACTGAATGAAAGGAGCTGGCATCTCACTCTCTTTGAATCTTCTTTATCATGCTAGGATTAACAGGAAAAAGCAAAAAATTTCAGAATTGCACCTTGCAATGTGGAGATATTACTGTTTGTGCATTTACAATATTCATTGATTTTTGCCATTGAAAAACATGTTTTTCATATACCAGAAATGTTTGAAGCTACTGACTGAATGAAAGGAGCTGGCATCTCACTCTCTTTGAATCTTCTTTATCATGCTAGGATTAACAGGAAAAAGCTAAAAATTTCAGAATTGCACCGTGCAATGTGGAGATATTACTGTTTGTGCATTTACAATATTCATTGATTTTTGCCATTGAAAAACATGTTTTTCATATACCAGAAATGTTTGAAGCTACTAACTGAATGAAAGGAGCTGGCATCTCACTCTCTTTGAATCTTCTGTATCATGCTAGGATTAGCAGGAAAAAGCAAAAAATTTCAGAATTGCACCTTGCAATGTGGAGATATTACTGTTTGTGCATTTACAATATTCATTGATTTTTGCCATTGAAAAACATGTTTTTCATATACCAGAAATGTTTGAAGCTACTGACTGAATGAAAGGAGCTGGCATCTCACTCTCTTTGAATCTTCTTTATCATGCTAGGATTAACAGGAAAAAGCTAAAAATTTCAGAATTGCACCGTGCAATGTGGAGATATTACTGTTTGTGCTTTTACAATATTCATTGATTTTTGCCATTGAAAAACATGTTTTTCATATACCAGAAATGTTTGAAGCTACTGACTGAATGAAAGGAGCTGGCATCTCACTCTCTTTGAATCTTCTTTATCATGCTAGGATTAGCAGGAAAAAGCAAAAAATTTCAGAATTGCACCTTGCAATGCGGAGATATTACTGTTTGTGCATTTACAATATTCATTGATTTTTGCCATTGAAAAACATGTTTTTCATATACCAGAAATGTTTGAAGCTACTGACTGAATGAAAGGAGCTGGCATCTCACTCTCTTTGAATCTTCTTTATCATGCTAGGATTAACAGGAAAAAGCAAAAAATTTCAGAATTGCACCTTGCAATGTGGAGATATTACTGTTTGTGCATTTACAATATTCATTGATTTTTGCCATTGAAAAACGTTTTTCATATACCAGAAATGTTTGAAGCTACTGACTGAATGAAAGGAGCTGGCATCTCACTCTCTTTGAATCTTCTTTATCATGCTAGGATTAACAGGAAAAAGCTAAAAATTTCAGAATTGCACCGTGCAATGTGGAGATATTACTGTTTGTGCATTTACAATATTCATTGATTTTTGCCATTGAAAAACATGTTTTTCATATACCAGAAATGTTTGAAGCTACTGACTGAATGAAAGGAGCTGGCATCTCACTCTCTTTGAATCTTCTTTATCATGCTAGGATTAGCAGGAAAAAGCAAAAAATTTCAGAATTGCACCTTGCAATGTGGAGATATTACTGTTTGTGCATTTACAATATTCATTGATTTTTGCCATTGAAAAACGTTTTTCATATACCAGAAATGTTTGAAGCTACTGACTGAATGAAAGGAGCTGGCATCTCACTCTCTTTGAATCTTTATCATGCTAGGATTAGCAGGAAAAAGCAAAAAATTTCAGAATTGCACCTTGCAATGTGGAGATATTACTGTTTGTGCATTTACAATATTCATTGATTTTTGCCATTGAAAAACGTTTTTCATATACCAGAAATGTTTGAAGCTACTGACAATGAAAGGAGCTGGCATCTCACTCTCTTTGAATCTTCTTTATCATGCTAGGATTAACAGGAAAAAGCAAAAAATTTCAGAATTGCACCTTGCAATGTGGAGATATTACTGTTTGTGCATTTACAATATTCATTGATTTTTGCCATTGAAAAACATGTTTTTCATATACCAGAAATGTTTGAAGCTACTGACTGAATGAAAGGAGCTGGCATCTCACTCTCTTTGAATCTTCTTTATCATGCTAGGATTAACAGGAAAAAGGTAAAAATTTCAGAATTGCACCGTGCAATGTGGAGATATTACTGTTTGTGCATTTACAATATTCATTGATTTTTGCCATTGAAAAACATGTTTTTCATATACCAGAAATGTTTGAAGCTACTGACTGAATGAAAGGAGCTGGCATCTCACTCTCTTTGAATCTTCTTTATCATGCTAGGATTAACAGGAAAAAGCTAAAAATTTCAGAATTGCACCGTGCAATGTGGAGATATTACTGTTTGTGCATTTACAATATTCATTGATTTTTGCCATTGAAAAACATGTTTTTCATATACCAGAAATGTTTGAAGCTACTGACTGAATGAAAGGAGCTGGCATCTCACTCTCTTTGAATCTTCTTTATCATGCTAGGATTAGCAGGAAAAAGCAAAAAATTTCAGAATTGCACCTTGCAATGTGGAGATATTACTGTTTGTGCATTTACAATATTCATTGATTTTTGCCATTGAAAAACATGTTTTTCATATACCAGAAATGTTTGAAGCTACTGACTGAATGAAAGGAGCTGGCATCTCACTCTCTTTGAATCTTCTTTATCATGCTAGGATTAGCAGGAAAAAGCTAAAAATTTCAGAATTGCACCGTGCAATGTGGAGATATTACTGTTTGTGCATTTACAATATTCATTGATTTTTGCCATTGAAAAACATGTTTTTCATATACCAGAAATTTTTGAAGCTACTGACTGAATGAAAGGAGCTGGCATCTCACTCTCTTTGAATCTTCTTTATCATGCTAGGATTAGCAGGAAAAAGCAAAAAATTTCAGAATTGCACCTTGCAATGCGGAGATATTACTGTTTGTGCATTTACAATATTCATTGATTTTTGCCATTGAAAAACATGTTTTTCATATACCAGAAATGTTTGAAGCTACTGATTGAATGAAAGGAGCTGGCATCTCACTCTCTTTGAATCTTCTTTATCATGCTAGGATTAACAGGAAAAAGGTAAAAATTTCAGAATTGCACCGTGCAATGTGGAGATATTACTGTTTGTGCATTTACAATATTCATTGATTTTTGCCATTGAAAAACATGTTTTTCATATACCAGAAATGTTTGAAGCTACTGACTGAATGAAAGGAGCTGGCATCTCACTCTCTTTGAATCTTCTTTATCATGCTAGGATTAGCAGGAAAAAGCAAAAAATTTCAGAATTGCACCTTGCAATGTGGAGATATTACTGTTTGTGCATTTACAATATTCATTGATTTTTGCCATTGAAAAACATGTTTTTCATATACCAGAAATGTTTGAAGCTACTGACTGAATGAAAGGAGCTGGCATCTCACTCTCTTTGAATCTTCTTTATCATGCTAGGATTAGCAGGAAAAAGCTAAAAATTTCAGAATTGCACCGTGCAATGTGGAGATATTACTGTTTGTGCATTTACAATATTCATTGATTTTTGCCATTGAAAAACATGTTTTTCATATACCAGAAATGTTTGAAGCTACTGACTGAATGAAAGGAGCTGGCATCTCACTCTCTTTGAATCTTCTTTATCATGCTAGGATTAGCAGGAAAAAGCAAAAAATTTCAGAATTGCACCTTGCAATGCGGAGATATTACTGTTTGTGCATTTACAATATTCATTGATTTTTGCCATTGAAAAACATGTTTTTCATATACCAGAAATGTTTGAAGCTACTGATTGAATGAAAGGAGCTGGCATCTCACTCTCTTTGAATCTTCTTTATCATGCTAGGATTAACAGGAAAAAGCAAAAAATTTCAGAATTGCACCTTGCAATGTGGAGATATTACTGTTTGTGCATTTACAATATTCATTGATTTTTGCCATTGAAAAACGTTTTTCATATACCAGAAATGTTTGAAGCTACTGACTGAATGAAAGGAGCTGGCATCTCACTCTCTTTGAATCTTCTTTATCATGCTAGGATTAGCAGGAAAAAGCAAAAAATTTCAGAATTGCACCTTGCAATGTGGAGATATTACTGTTTGTGCATTTACAATATTCATTGATTTTTGCCATTGAAAAACATGTTTTTCATATACCAGAAATGTTTGAAGCTACTGACTGAATGAAAGGAGCTGGCATCTCACTCTCTTTGAATCTTCTTTATCATGCTAGGATTAACAGGAAAAAGCAAAAAATTTCAGAATTGCACCTTGCAATGTGGAGATATTACTGTTTGTGCATTTACAATATTCATTGATTTTTGCCATTGAAAAACATGTTTTTCATATACCAGAAATGTTTGAAGCTACTGACTGAATGAAAGGAGCTGGCATCTCACTCTCTTTGAATCTTCTTTATCATGCTAGGATTAACAGGAAAAAGCTAAAAATTTCAGAATTGCACTGTGCAATGTGGAGATATTACTGTTTGTGCATTTACAATATTCATTGATTTTTGCCATTGAAAAACATGTTTTTCATATACCAGAAATGTTTGAAGCTACTGACTGAATGAAAGGAGCTGGCATCTCACTCTCTTTGAATCTTCTTTATCATGCTAGGATTAGCAGGAAAAAGCAAAAAATTTCAGAATTGCACCTTGCAATGTGGAGATATTACTGTTTGTGCATTTACAATATTCATTGATTTTTGCCATTGAAAAACATGTTTTTCATATACCAGAAATGTTTGAAGCTACTGACTGAATGAAAGGAGCTGGCATCTCACTCTCTTTGAATCTTCTTTATCATGCTAGGATTAACAGGAAAAAGCTAAAAATTTCAGAATTGCACCGTGCAATGTGGAGATATTACTGTTTGTGCATTTACAATATTCATTGATTTTTGCCATTGAAAAACATGTTTTTCATATACCAGAAATGTTTGAAGCTACTGACTGAATGAAAGGAGCTGGCATCTCACTCTCTTTGAATCTTCTTTATCATGCTAGGATTAACAGGAAAAAGCAAAAAATTTCAGAATTGCACCTTGCAATGTGGAGATATTACTGTTTGTGCATTTACAATATTCATTGATTTTTGCCATTGAAAAACATGTTTTTCATATACCAGAAATGTTTGAAGCTACTGACTGAATGAAAGGAGCTGGCATCTCACTCTCTTTGAATCTTCTTTATCATGCTAGGATTAACAGGAAAAAGCTAAAAATTTCAGAATTGCACCGTGCAATGTGGAGATATTACTGTTTGTGCATTTACAATATTCATTGATTTTTGCCATTGAAAAACATGTTTTTCATATACCAGAAATGTTTGAAGCTACTAACTGAATGAAAGGAGCTGGCATCTCACTCTCTTTGAATCTTCTGTATCATGCTAGGATTAGCAGGAAAAAGCAAAAAATTTCAGAATTGCACCTTGCAATGTGGAGATATTACTGTTTGTGCATTTACAATATTCATTGATTTTTGCCATTGAAAAACATGTTTTTCATATACCAGAAATGTTTGAAGCTACTGACTGAATGAAAGGAGCTGGCATCTCACTCTCTTTGAATCTTCTTTATCATGCTAGGATTAACAGGAAAAAGCTAAAAATTTCAGAATTGCACCGTGCAATGTGGAGATATTACTGTTTGTGCTTTTACAATATTCATTGATTTTTGCCATTGAAAAACATGTTTTTCATATACCAGAAATGTTTGAAGCTACTGACTGAATGAAAGGAGCTGGCATCTCACTCTCTTTGAATCTTCTTTATCATGCTAGGATTAGCAGGAAAAAGCAAAAAATTTCAGAATTGCACCTTGCAATGCGGAGATATTACTGTTTGTGCATTTACAATATTCATTGATTTTTGCCATTGAAAAACATGTTTTTCATATACCAGAAATGTTTGAAGCTACTGACTGAATGAAAGGAGCTGGCATCTCACTCTCTTTGAATCTTCTTTATCATGCTAGGATTAACAGGAAAAAGCAAAAAATTTCAGAATTGCACCTTGCAATGTGGAGATATTACTGTTTGTGCATTTACAATATTCATTGATTTTTGCCATTGAAAAACGTTTTTCATATACCAGAAATGTTTGAAGCTACTGACTGAATGAAAGGAGCTGGCATCTCACTCTCTTTGAATCTTCTGTATCATGCTAGGATTAGCAGGAAAAAGCAAAAAATTTCAGAATTGCACCTTGCAATGTGGAGATATTACTGTTTGTGCATTTACAATATTCATTGATTTTTGCCATTGAAAAACATGTTTTTCATATACCAGAAATGTTTGAAGCTACTGACTGAATGAAAGGAGCTGGCATCTCACTCTCTTTGAATCTTCTTTATCATGCTAGGATTAACAGGAAAAAGCTAAAAATTTCAGAATTGCACCGTGCAATGTGGAGATATTACTGTTTGTGCTTTTACAATATTCATTGATTTTTGCCATTGAAAAACATGTTTTTCATATACCAGAAATGTTTGAAGCTACTGACTGAATGAAAGGAGCTGGCATCTCACTCTCTTTGAATCTTCTTTATCATGCTAGGATTAGCAGGAAAAAGCAAAAAATTTCAGAATTGCACCTTGCAATGCGGAGATATTACTGTTTGTGCATTTACAATATTCATTGATTTTTGCCATTGAAAAACATGTTTTTCATATACCAGAAATGTTTGAAGCTACTGACTGAATGAAAGGAGCTGGCATCTCACTCTCTTTGAATCTTCTTTATCATGCTAGGATTAACAGGAAAAAGCAAAAAATTTCAGAATTGCACCTTGCAATGTGGAGATATTACTGTTTGTGCATTTACAATATTCATTGATTTTTGCCATTGAAAAACGTTTTTCATATACCAGAAATGTTTGAAGCTACTGACTGAATGAAAGGAGCTGGCATCTCACTCTCTTTGAATCTTCTTTATCATGCTAGGATTAACAGGAAAAAGCTAAAAATTTCAGAATTGCACCGTGCAATGTGGAGATATTACTGTTTGTGCATTTACAATATTCATTGATTTTTGCCATTGAAAAACATGTTTTTCATATACCAGAAATGTTTGAAGCTACTGACTGAATGAAAGGAGCTGGCATCTCACTCTCTTTGAATCTTCTTTATCATGCTAGGATTAGCAGGAAAAAGCAAAAAATTTCAGAATTGCACCTTGCAATGTGGAGATATTACTGTTTGTGCATTTACAATATTCATTGATTTTTGCCATTGAAAAACGTTTTTCATATACCAGAAATGTTTGAAGCTACTGACTGAATGAAAGGAGCTGGCATCTCACTCTCTTTGAATCTTTATCATGCTAGGATTAGCAGGAAAAAGCAAAAAATTTCAGAATTGCACCTTGCAATGTGGAGATATTACTGTTTGTGCATTTACAATATTCATTGATTTTTGCCATTGAAAAACGTTTTTCATATACCAGAAATGTTTGAAGCTACTGACAATGAAAGGAGCTGGCATCTCACTCTCTTTGAATCTTCTTTATCATGCTAGGATTAACAGGAAAAAGCAAAAAATTTCAGAATTGCACCTTGCAATGTGGAGATATTACTGTTTGTGCATTTACAATATTCATTGATTTTTGCCATTGAAAAACATGTTTTTCATATACCAGAAATGTTTGAAGCTACTGACTGAATGAAAGGAGCTGGCATCTCACTCTCTTTGAATCTTCTTTATCATGCTAGGATTAACAGGAAAAGTAAAAATTTCAGAATTGCACCGTGCAATGTGGAGATATTACTGTTTGTGCATTTACAATATTCATTGATTTTTGCCATTGAAAAACATGTTTTTCATATACCAGAAATGTTTGAAGCTACTGACTGAATGAAAGGAGCTGGCATCTCACTCTCTTTGAATCTTCTTTATCATGCTAGGATTAACAGGAAAAAGCTAAAAATTTCAGAATTGCACCGTGCAATGTGGAGATATTACTGTTTGTGCATTTACAATATTCATTGATTTTTGCCATTGAAAAACATGTTTTTCATATACCAGAAATGTTTGAAGCTACTGACTGAATGAAAGGAGCTGGCATCTCACTCTCTTTGAATCTTCTTTATCATGCTAGGATTAGCAGGAAAAAGCAAAAAATTTCAGAATTGCACCTTGCAATGTGGAGATATTACTGTTTGTGCATTTACAATATTCATTGATTTTTGCCATTGAAAAACATGTTTTTCATATACCAGAAATGTTTGAAGCTACTGACTGAATGAAAGGAGCTGGCATCTCACTCTCTTTGAATCTTCTTTATCATGCTAGGATTAGCAGGAAAAAGCTAAAAATTTCAGAATTGCACCGTGCAATGTGGAGATATTACTGTTTGTGCATTTACAATATTCATTGATTTTTGCCATTGAAAAACATGTTTTTCATATACCAGAAATTTTTGAAGCTACTGACTGAATGAAAGGAGCTGGCATCTCACTCTCTTTGAATCTTCTTTATCATGCTAGGATTAGCAGGAAAAAGCAAAAAATTTCAGAATTGCACCTTGCAATGTGGAGATATTACTGTTTGTGCATTTACAATATTCATTGATTTTTGCCATTGAAAAACATGTTTTTCATATACCAGAAATGTTTGAAGCTACTGACTGAATGAAAGGAGCTGGCATCTCACTCTCTTTGAATCTTCTTTATCATGCTAGGATTAACAGGAAAAAGGTAAAAATTTCAGAATTGCACCGTGCAATGTGGAGATATTACTGTTTGTGCATTTACAATATTCATTGATTTTTGCCATTGAAAAACATGTTTTTCATATACCAGAAATGTTTGAAGCTACTGACTGAATGAAAGGAGCTGGCATCTCACTCTCTTTGAATCTTCTTTATCATGCTAGGATTAGCAGGAAAAAGCAAAAAATTTCAGAATTGCACCTTGCAATGTGGAGATATTACTGTTTGTGCATTTACAATATTCATTGATTTTTGCCATTGAAAAACATGTTTTTCATATACCAGAAATGTTTGAAGCTACTGACTGAATGAAAGGAGCTGGCATCTCACTCTCTTTGAATCTTCTTTATCATGCTAGGATTAGCAGGAAAAAGCTAAAAATTTCAGAATTGCACCGTGCAATGTGGAGATATTACTGTTTGTGCATTTACAATATTCATTGATTTTTGCCATTGAAAAACATGTTTTTCATATACCAGAAATGTTTGAAGCTACTGACTGAATGAAAGGAGCTGGCATCTCACTCTCTTTGAATCTTCTTTATCATGCTAGGATTAGCAGGAAAAAGCAAAAAATTTCAGAATTGCACCTTGCAATGCGGAGATATTACTGTTTGTGCATTTACAATATTCATTGATTTTTGCCATTGAAAAACATGTTTTTCATATACCAGAAATGTTTGAAGCTACTGATTGAATGAAAGGAGCTGGCATCTCACTCTCTTTGAATCTTCTTTATCATGCTAGGATTAACAGGAAAAAGCAAAAAATTTCAGAATTGCACCTTGCAATGTGGAGATATTACTGTTTGTGCATTTACAATATTCATTGATTTTTGCCATTGAAAAACGTTTTTCATATACCAGAAATGTTTGAAGCTACTGACTGAATGAAAGGAGCTGGCATCTCACTCTCTTTGAATCTTCTTTATCATGCTAGGATTAGCAGGAAAAAGCAAAAAATTTCAGAATTGCACCTTGCAATGTGGAGATATTACTGTTTGTGCATTTACAATATTCATTGATTTTTGCCATTGAAAAACATGTTTTTCATATACCAGAAATGTTTGAAGCTACTGACTGAATGAAAGGAGCTGGCATCTCACTCTCTTTGAATCTTCTTTATCATGCTAGGATTAACAGGAAAAAGCAAAAAATTTCAGAATTGCACCTTGCAATGTGGAGATATTACTGTTTGTGCATTTACAATATTCATTGATTTTTGCCATTGAAAAACATGTTTTTCATATACCAGAAATGTTTGAAGCTACTGACTGAATGAAAGGAGCTGGCATCTCACTCTCTTTGAATCTTCTTTATCATGCTAGGATTAACAGGAAAAAGCTAAAAATTTCAGAATTGCACTGTGCAATGTGGAGATATTACTGTTTGTGCATTTACAATATTCATTGATTTTTGCCATTGAAAAACATGTTTTTCATATACCAGAAATGTTTGAAGCTACTGACTGAATGAAAGGAGCTGGCATCTCACTCTCTTTGAATCTTCTTTATCATGCTAGGATTAGCAGGAAAAAGCAAAAAATTTCAGAATTGCACCTTGCAATGTGGAGATATTACTGTTTGTGCATTTACAATATTCATTGATTTTTGCCATTGAAAAACATGTTTTTCATATACCAGAAATGTTTGAAGCTACTGACTGAATGAAAGGAGCTGGCATCTCACTCTCTTTGAATCTTCTTTATCATGCTAGGATTAACAGGAAAAAGCTAAAAATTTCAGAATTGCACCGTGCAATGTGGAGATATTACTGTTTGTGCATTTACAATATTCATTGATTTTTGCCATTGAAAAACATGTTTTTCATATACCAGAAATGTTTGAAGCTACTGACTGAATGAAAGGAGCTGGCATCTCACTCTCTTTGAATCTTCTTTATCATGCTAGGATTAACAGGAAAAAGCAAAAAATTTCAGAATTGCACCTTGCAATGTGGAGATATTACTGTTTGTGCATTTACAATATTCATTGATTTTTGCCATTGAAAAACATGTTTTTCATATACCAGAAATGTTTGAAGCTACTGACTGAATGAAAGGAGCTGGCATCTCACTCTCTTTGAATCTTCTTTATCATGCTAGGATTAACAGGAAAAAGCTAAAAATTTCAGAATTGCACCGTGCAATGTGGAGATATTACTGTTTGTGCATTTACAATATTCATTGATTTTTGCCATTGAAAAACATGTTTTTCATATACCAGAAATGTTTGAAGCTACTAACTGAATGAAAGGAGCTGGCATCTCACTCTCTTTGAATCTTCTGTATCATGCTAGGATTAGCAGGAAAAAGCAAAAAATTTCAGAATTGCACCTTGCAATGTGGAGATATTACTGTTTGTGCATTTACAATATTCATTGATTTTTGCCATTGAAAAACATGTTTTTCATATACCAGAAATGTTTGAAGCTACTGACTGAATGAAAGGAGCTGGCATCTCACTCTCTTTGAATCTTCTTTATCATGCTAGGATTAACAGGAAAAAGCTAAAAATTTCAGAATTGCACCGTGCAATGTGGAGATATTACTGTTTGTGCTTTTACAATATTCATTGATTTTTGCCATTGAAAAACATGTTTTTCATATACCAGAAATGTTTGAAGCTACTGACTGAATGAAAGGAGCTGGCATCTCACTCTCTTTGAATCTTCTTTATCATGCTAGGATTAGCAGGAAAAAGCAAAAAATTTCAGAATTGCACCTTGCAATGCGGAGATATTACTGTTTGTGCATTTACAATATTCATTGATTTTTGCCATTGAAAAACATGTTTTTCATATACCAGAAATGTTTGAAGCTACTGACTGAATGAAAGGAGCTGGCATCTCACTCTCTTTGAATCTTCTTTATCATGCTAGGATTAACAGGAAAAAGCAAAAAATTTCAGAATTGCACCTTGCAATGTGGAGATATTACTGTTTGTGCATTTACAATATTCATTGATTTTTGCCATTGAAAAACGTTTTTCATATACCAGAAATGTTTGAAGCTACTGACTGAATGAAAGGAGCTGGCATCTCACTCTCTTTGAATCTTCTTTATCATGCTAGGATTAACAGGAAAAAGCTAAAAATTTCAGAATTGCACCGTGCAATGTGGAGATATTACTGTTTGTGCATTTACAATATTCATTGATTTTTGCCATTGAAAAACATGTTTTTCATATACCAGAAATGTTTGAAGCTACTGACTGAATGAAAGGAGCTGGCATCTCACTCTCTTTGAATCTTCTTTATCATGCTAGGATTAGCAGGAAAAAGCAAAAAATTTCAGAATTGCACCTTGCAATGTGGAGATATTACTGTTTGTGCATTTACAATATTCATTGATTTTTGCCATTGAAAAACGTTTTTCATATACCAGAAATGTTTGAAGCTACTGACTGAATGAAAGGAGCTGGCATCTCACTCTCTTTGAATCTTTATCATGCTAGGATTAGCAGGAAAAAGCAAAAAATTTCAGAATTGCACCTTGCAATGTGGAGATATTACTGTTTGTGCATTTACAATATTCATTGATTTTTGCCATTGAAAAACGTTTTTCATATACCAGAAATGTTTGAAGCTACTGACAATGAAAGGAGCTGGCATCTCACTCTCTTTGAATCTTCTTTATCATGCTAGGATTAACAGGAAAAAGCAAAAAATTTCAGAATTGCACCTTGCAATGTGGAGATATTACTGTTTGTGCATTTACAATATTCATTGATTTTTGCCATTGAAAAACATGTTTTTCATATACCAGAAATGTTTGAAGCTACTGACTGAATGAAAGGAGCTGGCATCTCACTCTCTTTGAATCTTCTTTATCATGCTAGGATTAACAGGAAAAAGGTAAAAATTTCAGAATTGCACCGTGCAATGTGGAGATATTACTGTTTGTGCATTTACAATATTCATTGATTTTTGCCATTGAAAAACATGTTTTTCATATACCAGAAATGTTTGAAGCTACTGACTGAATGAAAGGAGCTGGCATCTCACTCTCTTTGAATCTTCTTTATCATGCTAGGATTAACAGGAAAAAGCTAAAAATTTCAGAATTGCACCGTGCAATGTGGAGATATTACTGTTTGTGCATTTACAATATTCATTGATTTTTGCCATTGAAAAACATGTTTTTCATATACCAGAAATGTTTGAAGCTACTGACTGAATGAAAGGAGCTGGCATCTCACTCTCTTTGAATCTTCTTTATCATGCTAGGATTAGCAGGAAAAAGCAAAAAATTTCAGAATTGCACCTTGCAATGTGGAGATATTACTGTTTGTGCATTTACAATATTCATTGATTTTTGCCATTGAAAAACATGTTTTTCATATACCAGAAATGTTTGAAGCTACTGACTGAATGAAAGGAGCTGGCATCTCACTCTCTTTGAATCTTCTTTATCATGCTAGGATTAGCAGGAAAAAGCTAAAAATTTCAGAATTGCACCGTGCAATGTGGAGATATTACTGTTTGTGCATTTACAATATTCATTGATTTTTGCCATTGAAAAACATGTTTTTCATATACCAGAAATTTTTGAAGCTACTGACTGAATGAAAGGAGCTGGCATCTCACTCTCTTTGAATCTTCTTTATCATGCTAGGATTAGCAGGAAAAAGCAAAAAATTTCAGAATTGCACCTTGCAATGCGGAGATATTACTGTTTGTGCATTTACAATATTCATTGATTTTTGCCATTGAAAAACATGTTTTTCATATACCAGAAATGTTTGAAGCTACTGATTGAATGAAAGGAGCTGGCATCTCACTCTCTTTGAATCTTCTTTATCATGCTAGGATTAACAGGAAAAAGGTAAAAATTTCAGAATTGCACCGTGCAATGTGGAGATATTACTGTTTGTGCATTTACAATATTCATTGATTTTTGCCATTGAAAAACATGTTTTTCATATACCAGAAATGTTTGAAGCTACTGACTGAATGAAAGGAGCTGGCATCTCACTCTCTTTGAATCTTCTTTATCATGCTAGGATTAGCAGGAAAAAGCAAAAAATTTCAGAATTGCACCTTGCAATGTGGAGATATTACTGTTTGTGCATTTACAATATTCATTGATTTTTGCCATTGAAAAACATGTTTTTCATATACCAGAAATGTTTGAAGCTACTGACTGAATGAAAGGAGCTGGCATCTCACTCTCTTTGAATCTTCTTTATCATGCTAGGATTAGCAGGAAAAAGCTAAAAATTTCAGAATTGCACCGTGCAATGTGGAGATATTACTGTTTGTGCATTTACAATATTCATTGATTTTTGCCATTGAAAAACATGTTTTTCATATACCAGAAATGTTTGAAGCTACTGACTGAATGAAAGGAGCTGGCATCTCACTCTCTTTGAATCTTCTTTATCATGCTAGGATTAGCAGGAAAAAGCAAAAAATTTCAGAATTGCACCTTGCAATGCGGAGATATTACTGTTTGTGCATTTACAATATTCATTGATTTTTGCCATTGAAAAACATGTTTTTCATATACCAGAAATGTTTGAAGCTACTGATTGAATGAAAGGAGCTGGCATCTCACTCTCTTTGAATCTTCTTTATCATGCTAGGATTAACAGGAAAAAGCAAAAAATTTCAGAATTGCACCTTGCAATGTGGAGATATTACTGTTTGTGCATTTACAATATTCATTGATTTTTGCCATTGAAAAACGTTTTTCATATACCAGAAATGTTTGAAGCTACTGACTGAATGAAAGGAGCTGGCATCTCACTCTCTTTGAATCTTCTTTATCATGCTAGGATTAGCAGGAAAAAGCAAAAAATTTCAGAATTGCACCTTGCAATGTGGAGATATTACTGTTTGTGCATTTACAATATTCATTGATTTTTGCCATTGAAAAACATGTTTTTCATATACCAGAAATGTTTGAAGCTACTGACTGAATGAAAGGAGCTGGCATCTCACTCTCTTTGAATCTTCTTTATCATGCTAGGATTAACAGGAAAAAGCAAAAAATTTCAGAATTGCACCTTGCAATGTGGAGATATTACTGTTTGTGCATTTACAATATTCATTGATTTTTGCCATTGAAAAACATGTTTTTCATATACCAGAAATGTTTGAAGCTACTGACTGAATGAAAGGAGCTGGCATCTCACTCTCTTTGAATCTTCTTTATCATGCTAGGATTAACAGGAAAAAGCTAAAAATTTCAGAATTGCACTGTGCAATGTGGAGATATTACTGTTTGTGCATTTACAATATTCATTGATTTTTGCCATTGAAAAACATGTTTTTCATATACCAGAAATGTTTGAAGCTACTGACTGAATGAAAGGAGCTGGCATCTCACTCTCTTTGAATCTTCTTTATCATGCTAGGATTAGCAGGAAAAAGCAAAAAATTTCAGAATTGCACCTTGCAATGTGGAGATATTACTGTTTGTGCATTTACAATATTCATTGATTTTTGCCATTGAAAAACATGTTTTTCATATACCAGAAATGTTTGAAGCTACTGACTGAATGAAAGGAGCTGGCATCTCACTCTCTTTGAATCTTCTTTATCATGCTAGGATTAACAGGAAAAAGCTAAAAATTTCAGAATTGCACCGTGCAATGTGGAGATATTACTGTTTGTGCATTTACAATATTCATTGATTTTTGCCATTGAAAAACATGTTTTTCATATACCAGAAATGTTTGAAGCTACTGACTGAATGAAAGGAGCTGGCATCTCACTCTCTTTGAATCTTCTTTATCATGCTAGGATTAACAGGAAAAAGCAAAAAATTTCAGAATTGCACCTTGCAATGTGGAGATATTACTGTTTGTGCATTTACAATATTCATTGATTTTTGCCATTGAAAAACATGTTTTTCATATACCAGAAATGTTTGAAGCTACTGACTGAATGAAAGGAGCTGGCATCTCACTCTCTTTGAATCTTCTTTATCATGCTAGGATTAACAGGAAAAAGCTAAAAATTTCAGAATTGCACCGTGCAATGTGGAGATATTACTGTTTGTGCATTTACAATATTCATTGATTTTTGCCATTGAAAAACATGTTTTTCATATACCAGAAATGTTTGAAGCTACTAACTGAATGAAAGGAGCTGGCATCTCACTCTCTTTGAATCTTCTGTATCATGCTAGGATTAGCAGGAAAAAGCAAAAAATTTCAGAATTGCACCTTGCAATGTGGAGATATTACTGTTTGTGCATTTACAATATTCATTGATTTTTGCCATTGAAAAACATGTTTTTCATATACCAGAAATGTTTGAAGCTACTGACTGAATGAAAGGAGCTGGCATCTCACTCTCTTTGAATCTTCTTTATCATGCTAGGATTAACAGGAAAAAGCTAAAAATTTCAGAATTGCACCGTGCAATGTGGAGATATTACTGTTTGTGCTTTTACAATATTCATTGATTTTTGCCATTGAAAAACATGTTTTTCATATACCAGAAATGTTTGAAGCTACTGACTGAATGAAAGGAGCTGGCATCTCACTCTCTTTGAATCTTCTTTATCATGCTAGGATTAACAGGAAAAAGCAAAAAATTTCAGAATTGCACCTTGCAATGTGGAGATATTACTGTTTGTGCATTTACAATATTCATTGATTTTTGCCATTGAAAAACGTTTTTCATATACCAGAAATGTTTGAAGCTACTGACTGAATGAAAGGAGCTGGCATCTCACTCTCTTTGAATCTTCTTTATCATGCTAGGATTAACAGGAAAAAGCTAAAAATTTCAGAATTGCACCGTGCAATGTGGAGATATTACTGTTTGTGCATTTACAATATTCATTGATTTTTGCCATTGAAAAACGTTTTTCATATACCAGAAATGTTTGAAGCTACTGACTGAATGAAAGGAGCTGGCATCTCACTCTCTTTGAATCTTCTTTATCATGCTAGGATTAGCAGGAAAAAGCAAAAAATTTCAGAATTGCACCTTGCAATGTGGAGATATTACTGTTTGTGCATTTACAATATTCATTGATTTTTGCCATTGAAAAACATGTTTTTCATATACCAGAAATGTTTGAAGCTACTGACTGAATGAAAGGAGCTGGCATCTCACTCTCTTTGAATCTTCTTTATCATGCTAGGATTAACAGGAAAAAGCAAAAAATTTCAGAATTGCACCTTGCAATGTGGAGATATTACTGTTTGTGCATTTACAATATTCATTGATTTTTGCCATTGAAAAACATGTTTTTCATATACCAGAAATGTTTGAAGCTACTGACTGAATGAAAGGAGCTGGCATCTCACTCTCTTTGAATCTTCTTTATCATGCTAGGATTAACAGGAAAAAGCTAAAAATTTCAGAATTGCACCGTGCAATGTGGAGATATTACTGTTTGTGCATTTACAATATTCATTGATTTTTGCCATTGAAAAACATGTTTTTCATATACCAGAAATGTTTGAAGCTACTGACTGAATGAAAGGAGCTGGCATCTCACTCTCTTTGAATCTTCTTTATCATGCTAGGATTAACAGGAAAAAGCAAAAAATTTCAGAATTGCACCTTGCAATGTGGAGATATTACTGTTTGTGCATTTACAATATTCATTGATTTTTGCCATTGAAAAACATGTTTTTCATATACCAGAAATGTTTGAAGCTACTGACTGAATGAAAGGAGCTGGCATCTCACTCTCTTTGAATCTTCTTTATCATGCTAGGATTAGCAGGAAAAAGCAAAAAATTTCAGAATTGCACCTTGCAATGTGGAGATATTACTGTTTGTGCATTTACAATATTCATTGATTTTTGCCATTGAAAAACATGTTTTTCATATACCAGAAATGTTTGAAGCTACTGACTGAATGAAAGGAGCTGGCATCTCACTCTCTTTGAATCTTCTTTATCATGCTAGGATTAACAGGAAAAAGCTAAAAATTTCAGAATTGCACCGTGCAATGTGGAGATATTACTGTTTGTGCATTTACAATATTCATTGATTTTTGCCATTGAAAAACATGTTTTTCATATTCCAGAAATGTTTGAAGCTACTGACTGAATGAAAGGAGCTGGCATCTCACTCTCTTTGAATCTTCTTTATCATGCTAGGATTAGCAGGAAAAAGCAAAAAATTTCAGAATTGCACCTTGCAATGCGGAGATATTACTGTTTGTGCATTTACAATATTCATTGATTTTTGCCATTGAAAAACATGTTTTTCATATACCAGAAATGTTTGAAGCTACTGACTGAATGAAAGGAGCTGGCATCTCACTCTCTTTGAATCTTCTTTATCATGCTAGGATTAACAGGAAAAAGCAAAAAATTTCAGAATTGCACCTTGCAATGTGGAGATATTACTGTTTGTGCATTTACAATATTCATTGATTTTTGCCATTGAAAAACGTTTTTCATATACCAGAAATGTTTGAAGCTACTGACTGAATGAAAGGAGCTGGCATCTCACTCTCTTTGAATCTTCTTTATCATGCTAGGATTAACAGGAAAAAGCTAAAAATTTCAGAATTGCACCGTGCAATGTGGAGATATTACTGTTTGTGCATTTACAATATTCATTGATTTTTGCCATTGAAAAACATGTTTTTCATATACCAGAAATGTTTGAAGCTACTGACTGAATGAAAGGAGCTGGCATGTCACTCTCTTTGAATCTTCTTTATCATGCTAGGATTAGCAGGAAAAAGCAAAAAATTTCAGAATTGCACCTTGCAATGTGGAGATATTACTGTTTGTGCATTTACAATATTCATTGATTTTTGCCATTGAAAAACGTTTTTCATATACCAGAAATGTTTGAAGCTACTGACTGAATAAAAGGAGCTGGCATCTCACTCTCTTTGAATCTTCTTTATCATGCTAGGATTAGCAGGAAAAAGCAAAAAATTTCAGAATTGCACCTTGCAATGTGGAGATATTACTGTTTGTGCATTTACAATATTCATTGATTTTTGCCATTGAAAAACATGTTTTTCATATACCAGAAATGTTTGAAGCTACTGACTGAATGAAAGGAGCTGGCATCTCACTCTCTTTGAATCTTCTTTATCATGCTAGGATTAACAGGAAAAAGCAAAAAATTTCAGAATTGCACCTTGCAATGTGGAGATATTACTGTTTGTGCATTTACAATATTCATTGATTTTTGCCATTGAAAAACATGTTTTTCATATACCAGAAATGTTTGAAGCTACTGACTGAATGAAAGGAGCTGGCATCTCACTCTCTTTGAATCTTCTTTATCATGCTAGGATTAACAGGAAAAAGGTAAAAATTTCAGAATTGCACCGTGCAATGTGGAGATATTACTGTTTGTGCATTTACAATATTCATTGATTTTTGCCATTGAAAAACATGTTTTTCATATACCAGAAATGTTTGAAGCTACTGACTGAATGAAAGGAGCTGGCATCTCACTCTCTTTGAATCTTCTTTATCATGCTAGGATTAGCAGGAAAAAGCAAAAAATTTCAGAATTGCACCTTGCAATGTGGAGATATTACTGTTTGTGCATTTACAATATTCATTGATTTTTGCCATTGAAAAACATGTTTTTCATATACCAGAAATGTTTGAAGCTACTGACTGAATGAAAGGAGCTGGCATCTCACTCTCTTTGAATCTTCTTTATCATGCTAGGATTAACAGGAAAAAGGTAAAAATTTCAGAATTGCACCGTGCAATGTGGAGATATTACTGTTTGTGCATTTACAATATTCATTGATTTTTGCCATTGAAAAACATGTTTTTCATATACCAGAAATGTTTGAAGCTACTGACTGAATGAAAGGAGCTGGCATCTCACTCTCTTTGAATCTTCTTTATCATGCTAGGATTAACAGGAAAAAGCTAAAAATTTCAGAATTGCACCGTGCAATGTGGAGATATTACTGTTTGTGCATTTACAATATTCATTGATTTTTGCCATTGAAAAACATGTTTTTCATATACCAGAAATGTTTGAAGCTACTGACTGAATGAAAGGAGCTGGCATCTCACTCTCTTTGAATCTTCTTTATCATGCTAGGATTAGCAGGAAAAAGCAAAAAATTTCAGAATTGCACCTTGCAATGTGGAGATATTACTGTTTGTGCATTTACAATATTCATTGATTTTTGCCATTGAAAAACATGTTTTTCATATACCAGAAATGTTTGAAGCTACTGACTGAATGAAAGGAGCTGGCATCTCACTCTCTTTGAATCTTCTTTATCATGCTAGGATTAGCAGGAAAAAGCTAAAAATTTCAGAATTGCACCGTGCAATGTGGAGATATTACTGTTTGTGCATTTACAATATTCATTGATTTTTGCCATTGAAAAACATGTTTTTCATATACCAGAAATTTTTGAAGCTACTGACTGAATGAAAGGAGCTGGCATCTCACTCTCTTTGAATCTTCTTTATCATGCTAGGATTAGCAGGAAAAAGCAAAAAATTTCAGAATTGCACCTTGCAATGCGGAGATATTACTGTTTGTGCATTTACAATATTCATTGATTTTTGCCATTGAAAAACATGTTTTTCATATACCAGAAATGTTTGCAGCTACTGATTGAATGAAAGGAGCTGGCATCTCACTCTCTTTGAATCTTCTTTATCATGCTAGGATTAACAGGAAAAAGGTAAAAATTTCAGAATTGCACCGTGCAATGTGGAGATATTACTGTTTGTGCATTTACAATATTCATTGATTTTTGCCATTGAAAAACATGTTTTTCATATACCAGAAATGTTTGAAGCTACTGACTGAATGAAAGGAGCTGGCATCTCACTCTCTTTGAATCTTCTTTATCATGCTAGGATTAACAGGAAAAAGCTAAAAATTTCAGAATTGCACCGTGCAATGTGGAGATATTACTGTTTGTGCATTTACAATATTCATTGATTTTTGCCATTGAAAAACATGTTTTTCATATACCAGAAATGTTTGAAGCTACTGACTGAATGAAAGGAGCTGGCATCTCACTCTCTTTGAATCTTCTTTATCATGCTAGGATTAGCAGGAAAAAGCAAAAAATTTCAGAATTGCACCTTGCAATGTGGAGATATTACTGTTTGTGCATTTACAATATTCATTGATTTTTGCCATTGAAAAACATGTTTTTCATATACCAGAAATGTTTGAAGCTACTGACTGAATGAAAGGAGCTGGCATCTCACTCTCTTTGAATCTTCTTTATCATGCTAGGATTAGCAGGAAAAAGCTAAAAATTTCAGAATTGCACCGTGCAATGTGGAGATATTACTGTTTGTGCATTTACAATATTCATTGATTTTTGCCATTGAAAAACATGTTTTTCATATACCAGAAATTTTTGAAGCTACTGACTGAATGAAAGGAGCTGGCATCTCACTCTCTTTGAATCTTCTTTATCATGCTAGGATTAGCAGGAAAAAGCAAAAAATTTCAGAATTGCACCTTGCAATGCGGAGATATTACTGTTTGTGCATTTACAATATTCATTGATTTTTGCCATTGAAAAACATGTTTTTCATATACCAGAAATGTTTGCAGCTACTGATTGAATGAAAGGAGCTGGCATCTCACTCTCTTTGAATCTTCTTTATCATGCTAGGATTAACAGGAAAAAGGTAAAAATTTCAGAATTGCACCGTGCAATGTGGAGATATTACTGTTTGTGCATTTACAATATTCATTGATTTTTGCCATTGAAAAACATGTTTTTCATATACCAGAAATGTTTGAAGCTACTGACTGAATGAAAGGAGCTGGCATCTCACTCTCTTTGAATCTTCTTTATCATGCTAGGATTAGCAGGAAAAAGCAAAAAATTTCAGAATTGCACCTTGCAATGTGGAGATATTACTGTTTGTGCATTTACAATATTCATTGATTTTTGCCATTGAAAAACATGTTTTTCATATACCAGAAATGTTTGAAGCTACTGACTGAATGAAAGGAGCTGGCATCTCACTCTCTTTGAATCTTCTTTATCATGCTAGGATTAGCAGGAAAAAGCTAAAAATTTCAGAATTGCACCGTGCAATGTGGAGATATTACTGTTTGTGCATTTACAATATTCATTGATTTTTGCCATTGAAAAACATGTTTTTCATATACCAGAAATGTTTGAAGCTACTGACTGAATGAAAGGAGCTGGCATCTCACTCTCTTTGAATCTTCTTTATCATGCTAGGATTAGCAGGAAAAAGCAAAAAATTTCAGAATTGCACCTTGCAATGCGGAGATATTACTGTTTGTGCATTTACAATATTCATTGATTTTTGCCATTGAAAAACATGTTTTTCATATACCAGAAATGTTTGAAGCTACTGATTGAATGAAAGGAGCTGGCATCTCACTCTCTTTGAATCTTCTTTATCATGCTAGGATTAACAGGAAAAAGCAAAAAATTTCAGAATTGCACCTTGCAATGTGGAGATATTACTGTTTGTGCATTTACAATATTCATTGATTTTTGCCATTGAAAAACGTTTTTCATATACCAGAAATGTTTGAAGCTACTGACTGAATGAAAGGAGCTGGCATCTCACTCTCTTTGAATCTTCTTTATCATGCTAGGATTAGCAGGAAAAAGCAAAAAATTTCAGAATTGCACCTTGCAATGTGGAGATATTACTGTTTGTGCATTTACAATATTCATTGATTTTTGCCATTGAAAAACATGTTTTTCATATACCAGAAATGTTTGAAGCTACTGACTGAATGAAAGGAGCTGGCATCTCACTCTCTTTGAATCTTCTTTATCATGCTAGGATTAACAGGAAAAAGCAAAAAATTTCAGAATTGCACCTTGCAATGTGGAGATATTACTGTTTGTGCATTTACAATATTCATTGATTTTTGCCATTGAAAAACATGTTTTTCATATACCAGAAATGTTTGAAGCTACTGACTGAATGAAAGGAGCTGGCATCTCACTCTCTTTGAATCTTCTTTATCATGCTAGGATTAACAGGAAAAAGCTAAAAATTTCAGAATTGCACTGTGCAATGTGGAGATATTACTGTTTGTGCATTTACAATATTCATTGATTTTTGCCATTGAAAAACATGTTTTTCATATACCAGAAATGTTTGAAGCTACTGACTGAATGAAAGGAGCTGGCATCTCACTCTCTTTGAATCTTCTTTATCATGCTAGGATTAGCAGGAAAAAGCAAAAAATTTCAGAATTGCACCTTGCAATGTGGAGATATTACTGTTTGTGCATTTACAATATTCATTGATTTTTGCCATTGAAAAACATGTTTTTCATATACCAGAAATGTTTGAAGCTACTGACTGAATGAAAGGAGCTGGCATCTCACTCTCTTTGAATCTTCTTTATCATGCTAGGATTAACAGGAAAAAGCTAAAAATTTCAGAATTGCACCGTGCAATGTGGAGATATTACTGTTTGTGCATTTACAATATTCATTGATTTTTGCCATTGAAAAACATGTTTTTCATATACCAGAAATGTTTGAAGCTACTGACTGAATGAAAGGAGCTGGCATCTCACTCTCTTTGAATCTTCTTTATCATGCTAGGATTAACAGGAAAAAGCAAAAAATTTCAGAATTGCACCTTGCAATGTGGAGATATTACTGTTTGTGCATTTACAATATTCATTGATTTTTGCCATTGAAAAACATGTTTTTCATATACCAGAAATGTTTGAAGCTACTGACTGAATGAAAGGAGCTGGCATCTCACTCTCTTTGAATCTTCTTTATCATGCTAGGATTAACAGGAAAAAGCTAAAAATTTCAGAATTGCACCGTGCAATGTGGAGATATTACTGTTTGTGCATTTACAATATTCATTGATTTTTGCCATTGAAAAACATGTTTTTCATATACCAGAAATGTTTGAAGCTACTAACTGAATGAAAGGAGCTGGCATCTCACTCTCTTTGAATCTTCTGTATCATGCTAGGATTAGCAGGAAAAAGCAAAAAATTTCAGAATTGCACCTTGCAATGTGGAGATATTACTGTTTGTGCATTTACAATATTCATTGATTTTTGCCATTGAAAAACATGTTTTTCATATACCAGAAATGTTTGAAGCTACTGACTGAATGAAAGGAGCTGGCATCTCACTCTCTTTGAATCTTCTTTATCATGCTAGGATTAACAGGAAAAAGCTAAAAATTTCAGAATTGCACCGTGCAATGTGGAGATATTACTGTTTGTGCTTTTACAATATTCATTGATTTTTGCCATTGAAAAACATGTTTTTCATATACCAGAAATGTTTGAAGCTACTGACTGAATGAAAGGAGCTGGCATCTCACTCTCTTTGAATCTTCTTTATCATGCTAGGATTAACAGGAAAAAGCAAAAAATTTCAGAATTGCACCTTGCAATGTGGAGATATTACTGTTTGTGCATTTACAATATTCATTGATTTTTGCCATTGAAAAACGTTTTTCATATACCAGAAATGTTTGAAGCTACTGACTGAATGAAAGGAGCTGGCATCTCACTCTCTTTGAATCTTCTTTATCATGCTAGGATTAACAGGAAAAAGCTAAAAATTTCAGAATTGCACCGTGCAATGTGGAGATATTACTGTTTGTGCATTTACAATATTCATTGATTTTTGCCATTGAAAAACGTTTTTCATATACCAGAAATGTTTGAAGCTACTGACTGAATGAAAGGAGCTGGCATCTCACTCTCTTTGAATCTTCTTTATCATGCTAGGATTAGCAGGAAAAAGCAAAAAATTTCAGAATTGCACCTTGCAATGTGGAGATATTACTGTTTGTGCATTTACAATATTCATTGATTTTTGCCATTGAAAAACATGTTTTTCATATACCAGAAATGTTTGAAGCTACTGACTGAATGAAAGGAGCTGGCATCTCACTCTCTTTGAATCTTCTTTATCATGCTAGGATTAACAGGAAAAAGCAAAAAATTTCAGAATTGCACCTTGCAATGTGGAGATATTACTGTTTGTGCATTTACAATATTCATTGATTTTTGCCATTGAAAAACATGTTTTTCATATACCAGAAATGTTTGAAGCTACTGACTGAATGAAAGGAGCTGGCATCTCACTCTCTTTGAATCTTCTTTATCATGCTAGGATTAACAGGAAAAAGCTAAAAATTTCAGAATTGCACCGTGCAATGTGGAGATATTACTGTTTGTGCATTTACAATATTCATTGATTTTTGCCATTGAAAAACATGTTTTTCATATACCAGAAATGTTTGAAGCTACTGACTGAATGAAAGGAGCTGGCATCTCACTCTCTTTGAATCTTCTTTATCATGCTAGGATTAACAGGAAAAAGCAAAAAATTTCAGAATTGCACCTTGCAATGTGGAGATATTACTGTTTGTGCATTTACAATATTCATTGATTTTTGCCATTGAAAAACATGTTTTTCATATACCAGAAATGTTTGAAGCTACTGACTGAATGAAAGGAGCTGGCATCTCACTCTCTTTGAATCTTCTTTATCATGCTAGGATTAGCAGGAAAAAGCAAAAAATTTCAGAATTGCACCTTGCAATGTGGAGATATTACTGTTTGTGCATTTACAATATTCATTGATTTTTGCCATTGAAAAACATGTTTTTCATATACCAGAAATGTTTGAAGCTACTGACTGAATGAAAGGAGCTGGCATCTCACTCTCTTTGAATCTTCTTTATCATGCTAGGATTAACAGGAAAAAGCTAAAAATTTCAGAATTGCACCGTGCAATGTGGAGATATTACTGTTTGTGCATTTACAATATTCATTGATTTTTGCCATTGAAAAACATGTTTTTCATATTCCAGAAATGTTTGAAGCTACTGACTGAATGAAAGGAGCTGGCATCTCACTCTCTTTGAATCTTCTTTATCATGCTAGGATTAGCAGGAAAAAGCAAAAAATTTCAGAATTGCACCTTGCAATGCGGAGATATTACTGTTTGTGCATTTACAATATTCATTGATTTTTGCCATTGAAAAACATGTTTTTCATATACCAGAAATGTTTGAAGCTACTGACTGAATGAAAGGAGCTGGCATCTCACTCTCTTTGAATCTTCTTTATCATGCTAGGATTAACAGGAAAAAGCAAAAAATTTCAGAATTGCACCTTGCAATGTGGAGATATTACTGTTTGTGCATTTACAATATTCATTGATTTTTGCCATTGAAAAACGTTTTTCATATACCAGAAATGTTTGAAGCTACTGACTGAATGAAAGGAGCTGGCATCTCACTCTCTTTGAATCTTCTTTATCATGCTAGGATTAACAGGAAAAAGCTAAAAATTTCAGAATTGCACCGTGCAATGTGGAGATATTACTGTTTGTGCATTTACAATATTCATTGATTTTTGCCATTGAAAAACATGTTTTTCATATACCAGAAATGTTTGAAGCTACTGACTGAATGAAAGGAGCTGGCATGTCACTCTCTTTGAATCTTCTTTATCATGCTAGGATTAGCAGGAAAAAGCAAAAAATTTCAGAATTGCACCTTGCAATGTGGAGATATTACTGTTTGTGCATTTACAATATTCATTGATTTTTGCCATTGAAAAACGTTTTTCATATACCAGAAATGTTTGAAGCTACTGACTGAATAAAAGGAGCTGGCATCTCACTCTCTTTGAATCTTCTTTATCATGCTAGGATTAGCAGGAAAAAGCAAAAAATTTCAGAATTGCACCTTGCAATGTGGAGATATTACTGTTTGTGCATTTACAATATTCATTGATTTTTGCCATTGAAAAACATGTTTTTCATATACCAGAAATGTTTGAAGCTACTGACTGAATGAAAGGAGCTGGCATCTCACTCTCTTTGAATCTTCTTTATCATGCTAGGATTAACAGGAAAAAGCAAAAAATTTCAGAATTGCACCTTGCAATGTGGAGATATTACTGTTTGTGCATTTACAATATTCATTGATTTTTGCCATTGAAAAACATGTTTTTCATATACCAGAAATGTTTGAAGCTACTGACTGAATGAAAGGAGCTGGCATCTCACTCTCTTTGAATCTTCTTTATCATGCTAGGATTAACAGGAAAAAGGTAAAAATTTCAGAATTGCACCGTGCAATGTGGAGATATTACTGTTTGTGCATTTACAATATTCATTGATTTTTGCCATTGAAAAACATGTTTTTCATATACCAGAAATGTTTGAAGCTACTGACTGAATGAAAGGAGCTGGCATCTCACTCTCTTTGAATCTTCTTTATCATGCTAGGATTAGCAGGAAAAAGCAAAAAATTTCAGAATTGCACCTTGCAATGTGGAGATATTACTGTTTGTGCATTTACAATATTCATTGATTTTTGCCATTGAAAAACATGTTTTTCATATACCAGAAATGTTTGAAGCTACTGACTGAATGAAAGGAGCTGGCATCTCACTCTCTTTGAATCTTCTTTATCATGCTAGGATTAACAGGAAAAAGGTAAAAATTTCAGAATTGCACCGTGCAATGTGGAGATATTACTGTTTGTGCATTTACAATATTCATTGATTTTTGCCATTGAAAAACATGTTTTTCATATACCAGAAATGTTTGAAGCTACTGACTGAATGAAAGGAGCTGGCATCTCACTCTCTTTGAATCTTCTTTATCATGCTAGGATTAACAGGAAAAAGCTAAAAATTTCAGAATTGCACCGTGCAATGTGGAGATATTACTGTTTGTGCATTTACAATATTCATTGATTTTTGCCATTGAAAAACATGTTTTTCATATACCAGAAATGTTTGAAGCTACTGACTGAATGAAAGGAGCTGGCATCTCACTCTCTTTGAATCTTCTTTATCATGCTAGGATTAGCAGGAAAAAGCAAAAAATTTCAGAATTGCACCTTGCAATGTGGAGATATTACTGTTTGTGCATTTACAATATTCATTGATTTTTGCCATTGAAAAACATGTTTTTCATATACCAGAAATGTTTGAAGCTACTGACTGAATGAAAGGAGCTGGCATCTCACTCTCTTTGAATCTTCTTTATCATGCTAGGATTAGCAGGAAAAAGCTAAAAATTTCAGAATTGCACCGTGCAATGTGGAGATATTACTGTTTGTGCATTTACAATATTCATTGATTTTTGCCATTGAAAAACATGTTTTTCATATACCAGAAATTTTTGAAGCTACTGACTGAATGAAAGGAGCTGGCATCTCACTCTCTTTGAATCTTCTTTATCATGCTAGGATTAGCAGGAAAAAGCAAAAAATTTCAGAATTGCACCTTGCAATGCGGAGATATTACTGTTTGTGCATTTACAATATTCATTGATTTTTGCCATTGAAAAACATGTTTTTCATATACCAGAAATGTTTGCAGCTACTGATTGAATGAAAGGAGCTGGCATCTCACTCTCTTTGAATCTTCTTTATCATGCTAGGATTAACAGGAAAAAGGTAAAAATTTCAGAATTGCACCGTGCAATGTGGAGATATTACTGTTTGTGCATTTACAATATTCATTGATTTTTGCCATTGAAAAACATGTTTTTCATATACCAGAAATGTTTGAAGCTACTGACTGAATGAAAGGAGCTGGCATCTCACTCTCTTTGAATCTTCTTTATCATGCTAGGATTAACAGGAAAAAGCTAAAAATTTCAGAATTGCACCGTGCAATGTGGAGATATTACTGTTTGTGCATTTACAATATTCATTGATTTTTGCCATTGAAAAACATGTTTTTCATATACCAGAAATGTTTGAAGCTACTGACTGAATGAAAGGAGCTGGCATCTCACTCTCTTTGAATCTTCTTTATCATGCTAGGATTAGCAGGAAAAAGCAAAAAATTTCAGAATTGCACCTTGCAATGTGGAGATATTACTGTTTGTGCATTTACAATATTCATTGATTTTTGCCATTGAAAAACATGTTTTTCATATACCAGAAATGTTTGAAGCTACTGACTGAATGAAAGGAGCTGGCATCTCACTCTCTTTGAATCTTCTTTATCATGCTAGGATTAACAGGAAAAAGGTAAAAATTTCAGAATTGCACCGTGCAATGTGGAGATATTACTGTTTGTGCATTTACAATATTCATTGATTTTTGCCATTGAAAAACATGTTTTTCATATACCAGAAATGTTTGAAGCTACTGACTGAATGAAAGGAGCTGGCATCTCACTCTCTTTGAATCTTCTTTATCATGCTAGGATTAACAGGAAAAAGCTAAAAATTTCAGAATTGCACCGTGCAATGTGGAGATATTACTGTTTGTGCATTTACAATATTCATTGATTTTTGCCATTGAAAAACATGTTTTTCATATACCAGAAATGTTTGAAGCTACTGACTGAATGAAAGGAGCTGGCATCTCACTCTCTTTGAATCTTCTTTATCATGCTAGGATTAGCAGGAAAAAGCAAAAAATTTCAGAATTGCACCTTGCAATGTGGAGATATTACTGTTTGTGCATTTACAATATTCATTGATTTTTGCCATTGAAAAACATGTTTTTCATATACCAGAAATGTTTGAAGCTACTGACTGAATGAAAGGAGCTGGCATCTCACTCTCTTTGAATCTTCTTTATCATGCTAGGATTAGCAGGAAAAAGCTAAAAATTTCAGAATTGCACCGTGCAATGTGGAGATATTACTGTTTGTGCATTTACAATATTCATTGATTTTTGCCATTGAAAAACATGTTTTTCATATACCAGAAATTTTTGAAGCTACTGACTGAATGAAAGGAGCTGGCATCTCACTCTCTTTGAATCTTCTTTATCATGCTAGGATTAGCAGGAAAAAGCAAAAAATTTCAGAATTGCACCTTGCAATGCGGAGATATTACTGTTTGTGCATTTACAATATTCATTGATTTTTGCCATTGAAAAACATGTTTTTCATATACCAGAAATGTTTGCAGCTACTGATTGAATGAAAGGAGCTGGCATCTCACTCTCTTTGAATCTTCTTTATCATGCTAGGATTAACAGGAAAAAGGTAAAAATTTCAGAATTGCACCGTGCAATGTGGAGATATTACTGTTTGTGCATTTACAATATTCATTGATTTTTGCCATTGAAAAACATGTTTTTCATATACCAGAAATGTTTGAAGCTACTGACTGAATGAAAGGAGCTGGCATCTCACTCTCTTTGAATCTTCTTTATCATGCTAGGATTAACAGGAAAAAGCTAAAAATTTCAGAATTGCACCGTGCAATGTGGAGATATTACTGTTTGTGCATTTACAATATTCATTGATTTTTGCCATTGAAAAACATGTTTTTCATATACCAGAAATGTTTGAAGCTACTGACTGAATGAAAGGAGCTGGCATCTCACTCTCTTTGAATCTTCTTTATCATGCTAGGATTAGCAGGAAAAAGCAAAAAATTTCAGAATTGCACCTTGCAATGTGGAGATATTACTGTTTGTGCATTTACAATATTCATTGATTTTTGCCATTGAAAAACATGTTTTTCATATACCAGAAATGTTTGAAGCTACTGACTGAATGAAAGGAGCTGGCATCTCACTCTCTTTGAATCTTCTTTATCATGCTAGGATTAGCAGGAAAAAGCTAAAAATTTCAGAATTGCACCGTGCAATGTGGAGATATTACTGTTTGTGCATTTACAATATTCATTGATTTTTGCCATTGAAAAACATGTTTTTCATATACCAGAAATTTTTGAAGCTACTGACTGAATGAAAGGAGCTGGCATCTCACTCTCTTTGAATCTTCTTTATCATGCTAGGATTAGCAGGAAAAAGCAAAAAATTTCAGAATTGCACCTTGCAATGCGGAGATATTACTGTTTGTGCATTTACAATATTCATTGATTTTTGCCATTGAAAAACATGTTTTTCATATACCAGAAATGTTTGCAGCTACTGATTGAATGAAAGGAGCTGGCATCTCACTCTCTTTGAATCTTCTTTATCATGCTAGGATTAACAGGAAAAAGGTAAAAATTTCAGAATTGCACCGTGCAATGTGGAGATATTACTGTTTGTGCATTTACAATATTCATTGATTTTTGCCATTGAAAAACATGTTTTTCATATACCAGAAATGTTTGAAGCTACTGACTGAATGAAAGGAGCTGGCATCTCACTCTCTTTGAATCTTCTTTATCATGCTAGGATTAGCAGGAAAAAGCAAAAAATTTCAGAATTGCACCTTGCAATGTGGAGATATTACTGTTTGTGCATTTACAATATTCATTGATTTTTGCCATTGAAAAACATGTTTTTCATATACCAGAAATGTTTGAAGCTACTGACTGAATGAAAGGAGCTGGCATCTCACTCTCTTTGAATCTTCTTTATCATGCTAGGATTAGCAGGAAAAAGCTAAAAATTTCAGAATTGCACCGTGCAATGTGGAGATATTACTGTTTGTGCATTTACAATATTCATTGATTTTTGCCATTGAAAAACATGTTTTTCATATACCAGAAATGTTTGAAGCTACTGACTGAATGAAAGGAGCTGGCATCTCACTCTCTTTGAATCTTCTTTATCATGCTAGGATTAGCAGGAAAAAGCAAAAAATTTCAGAATTGCACCTTGCAATGCGGAGATATTACTGTTTGTGCATTTACAATATTCATTGATTTTTGCCATTGAAAAACATGTTTTTCATATACCAGAAATGTTTGAAGCTACTGATTGAATGAAAGGAGCTGGCATCTCACTCTCTTTGAATCTTCTTTATCATGCTAGGATTAACAGGAAAAAGCAAAAAATTTCAGAATTGCACCTTGCAATGTGGAGATATTACTGTTTGTGCATTTACAATATTCATTGATTTTTGCCATTGAAAAACGTTTTTCATATACCAGAAATGTTTGAAGCTACTGACTGAATGAAAGGAGCTGGCATCTCACTCTCTTTGAATCTTCTTTATCATGCTAGGATTAGCAGGAAAAAGCAAAAAATTTCAGAATTGCACCTTGCAATGTGGAGATATTACTGTTTGTGCATTTACAATATTCATTGATTTTTGCCATTGAAAAACATGTTTTTCATATACCAGAAATGTTTGAAGCTACTGACTGAATGAAAGGAGCTGGCATCTCACTCTCTTTGAATCTTCTTTATCATGCTAGGATTAACAGGAAAAAGCAAAAAATTTCAGAATTGCACCTTGCAATGTGGAGATATTACTGTTTGTGCATTTACAATATTCATTGATTTTTGCCATTGAAAAACATGTTTTTCATATACCAGAAATGTTTGAAGCTACTGACTGAATGAAAGGAGCTGGCATCTCACTCTCTTTGAATCTTCTTTATCATGCTAGGATTAACAGGAAAAAGCTAAAAATTTCAGAATTGCACTGTGCAATGTGGAGATATTACTGTTTGTGCATTTACAATATTCATTGATTTTTGCCATTGAAAAACATGTTTTTCATATACCAGAAATGTTTGAAGCTACTGACTGAATGAAAGGAGCTGGCATCTCACTCTCTTTGAATCTTCTTTATCATGCTAGGATTAGCAGGAAAAAGCAAAAAATTTCAGAATTGCACCTTGCAATGTGGAGATATTACTGTTTGTGCATTTACAATATTCATTGATTTTTGCCATTGAAAAACATGTTTTTCATATACCAGAAATGTTTGAAGCTACTGACTGAATGAAAGGAGCTGGCATCTCACTCTCTTTGAATCTTCTTTATCATGCTAGGATTAACAGGAAAAAGCTAAAAATTTCAGAATTGCACCGTGCAATGTGGAGATATTACTGTTTGTGCATTTACAATATTCATTGATTTTTGCCATTGAAAAACATGTTTTTCATATACCAGAAATGTTTGAAGCTACTGACTGAATGAAAGGAGCTGGCATCTCACTCTCTTTGAATCTTCTTTATCATGCTAGGATTAACAGGAAAAAGCAAAAAATTTCAGAATTGCACCTTGCAATGTGGAGATATTACTGTTTGTGCATTTACAATATTCATTGATTTTTGCCATTGAAAAACATGTTTTTCATATACCAGAAATGTTTGAAGCTACTGACTGAATGAAAGGAGCTGGCATCTCACTCTCTTTGAATCTTCTTTATCATGCTAGGATTAACAGGAAAAAGCTAAAAATTTCAGAATTGCACCGTGCAATGTGGAGATATTACTGTTTGTGCATTTACAATATTCATTGATTTTTGCCATTGAAAAACATGTTTTTCATATACCAGAAATGTTTGAAGCTACTAACTGAATGAAAGGAGCTGGCATCTCACTCTCTTTGAATCTTCTGTATCATGCTAGGATTAGCAGGAAAAAGCAAAAAATTTCAGAATTGCACCTTGCAATGTGGAGATATTACTGTTTGTGCATTTACAATATTCATTGATTTTTGCCATTGAAAAACATGTTTTTCATATACCAGAAATGTTTGAAGCTACTGACTGAATGAAAGGAGCTGGCATCTCACTCTCTTTGAATCTTCTTTATCATGCTAGGATTAACAGGAAAAAGCTAAAAATTTCAGAATTGCACCGTGCAATGTGGAGATATTACTGTTTGTGCTTTTACAATATTCATTGATTTTTGCCATTGAAAAACATGTTTTTCATATACCAGAAATGTTTGAAGCTACTGACTGAATGAAAGGAGCTGGCATCTCACTCTCTTTGAATCTTCTTTATCATGCTAGGATTAACAGGAAAAAGCAAAAAATTTCAGAATTGCACCTTGCAATGTGGAGATATTACTGTTTGTGCATTTACAATATTCATTGATTTTTGCCATTGAAAAACGTTTTTCATATACCAGAAATGTTTGAAGCTACTGACTGAATGAAAGGAGCTGGCATCTCACTCTCTTTGAATCTTCTTTATCATGCTAGGATTAACAGGAAAAAGCTAAAAATTTCAGAATTGCACCGTGCAATGTGGAGATATTACTGTTTGTGCATTTACAATATTCATTGATTTTTGCCATTGAAAAACGTTTTTCATATACCAGAAATGTTTGAAGCTACTGACTGAATGAAAGGAGCTGGCATCTCACTCTCTTTGAATCTTCTTTATCATGCTAGGATTAGCAGGAAAAAGCAAAAAATTTCAGAATTGCACCTTGCAATGTGGAGATATTACTGTTTGTGCATTTACAATATTCATTGATTTTTGCCATTGAAAAACATGTTTTTCATATACCAGAAATGTTTGAAGCTACTGACTGAATGAAAGGAGCTGGCATCTCACTCTCTTTGAATCTTCTTTATCATGCTAGGATTAACAGGAAAAAGCAAAAAATTTCAGAATTGCACCTTGCAATGTGGAGATATTACTGTTTGTGCATTTACAATATTCATTGATTTTTGCCATTGAAAAACATGTTTTTCATATACCAGAAATGTTTGAAGCTACTGACTGAATGAAAGGAGCTGGCATCTCACTCTCTTTGAATCTTCTTTATCATGCTAGGATTAACAGGAAAAAGCAAAAAATTTCAGAATTGCACCTTGCAATGTGGAGATATTACTGTTTGTGCATTTACAATATTCATTGATTTTTGCCATTGAAAAACATGTTTTTCATATACCAGAAATGTTTGAAGCTACTGACTGAATGAAAGGAGCTGGCATCTCACTCTCTTTGAATCTTCTTTATCATGCTAGGATTAGCAGGAAAAAGCAAAAAATTTCAGAATTGCACCTTGCAATGTGGAGATATTACTGTTTGTGCATTTACAATATTCATTGATTTTTGCCATTGAAAAACATGTTTTTCATATACCAGAAATGTTTGAAGCTACTGACTGAATGAAAGGAGCTGGCATCTCACTCTCTTTGAATCTTCTTTATCATGCTAGGATTAACAGGAAAAAGCTAAAAATTTCAGAATTGCACCGTGCAATGTGGAGATATTACTGTTTGTGCATTTACAATATTCATTGATTTTTGCCATTGAAAAACATGTTTTTCATATTCCAGAAATGTTTGAAGCTACTGACTGAATGAAAGGAGCTGGCATCTCACTCTCTTTGAATCTTCTTTATCATGCTAGGATTAGCAGGAAAAAGCAAAAAATTTCAGAATTGCACCTTGCAATGCGGAGATATTACTGTTTGTGCATTTACAATATTCATTGATTTTTGCCATTGAAAAACATGTTTTTCATATACCAGAAATGTTTGAAGCTACTGACTGAATGAAAGGAGCTGGCATCTCACTCTCTTTGAATCTTCTTTATCATGCTAGGATTAACAGGAAAAAGCAAAAAATTTCAGAATTGCACCTTGCAATGTGGAGATATTACTGTTTGTGCATTTACAATATTCATTGATTTTTGCCATTGAAAAACGTTTTTCATATACCAGAAATGTTTGAAGCTACTGACTGAATGAAAGGAGCTGGCATCTCACTCTCTTTGAATCTTCTTTATCATGCTAGGATTAACAGGAAAAAGCTAAAAATTTCAGAATTGCACCGTGCAATGTGGAGATATTACTGTTTGTGCATTTACAATATTCATTGATTTTTGCCATTGAAAAACATGTTTTTCATATACCAGAAATGTTTGAAGCTACTGACTGAATGAAAGGAGCTGGCATGTCACTCTCTTTGAATCTTCTTTATCATGCTAGGATTAGCAGGAAAAAGCAAAAAATTTCAGAATTGCACCTTGCAATGTGGAGATATTACTGTTTGTGCATTTACAATATTCATTGATTTTTGCCATTGAAAAACGTTTTTCATATACCAGAAATGTTTGAAGCTACTGACTGAATAAAAGGAGCTGGCATCTCACTCTCTTTGAATCTTCTTTATCATGCTAGGATTAGCAGGAAAAAGCAAAAAATTTCAGAATTGCACCTTGCAATGTGGAGATATTACTGTTTGTGCATTTACAATATTCATTGATTTTTGCCATTGAAAAACATGTTTTTCATATACCAGAAATGTTTGAAGCTACTGACTGAATGAAAGGAGCTGGCATCTCACTCTCTTTGAATCTTCTTTATCATGCTAGGATTAACAGGAAAAAGCAAAAAATTTCAGAATTGCACCTTGCAATGTGGAGATATTACTGTTTGTGCATTTACAATATTCATTGATTTTTGCCATTGAAAAACATGTTTTTCATATACCAGAAATGTTTGAAGCTACTGACTGAATGAAAGGAGCTGGCATCTCACTCTCTTTGAATCTTCTTTATCATGCTAGGATTAACAGGAAAAAGGTAAAAATTTCAGAATTGCACCGTGCAATGTGGAGATATTACTGTTTGTGCATTTACAATATTCATTGATTTTTGCCATTGAAAAACATGTTTTTCATATACCAGAAATGTTTGAAGCTACTGACTGAATGAAAGGAGCTGGCATCTCACTCTCTTTGAATCTTCTTTATCATGCTAGGATTAGCAGGAAAAAGCAAAAAATTTCAGAATTGCACCTTGCAATGTGGAGATATTACTGTTTGTGCATTTACAATATTCATTGATTTTTGCCATTGAAAAACATGTTTTTCATATACCAGAAATGTTTGAAGCTACTGACTGAATGAAAGGAGCTGGCATCTCACTCTCTTTGAATCTTCTTTATCATGCTAGGATTAACAGGAAAAAGGTAAAAATTTCAGAATTGCACCGTGCAATGTGGAGATATTACTGTTTGTGCATTTACAATATTCATTGATTTTTGCCATTGAAAAACATGTTTTTCATATACCAGAAATGTTTGAAGCTACTGACTGAATGAAAGGAGCTGGCATCTCACTCTCTTTGAATCTTCTTTATCATGCTAGGATTAACAGGAAAAAGCTAAAAATTTCAGAATTGCACCGTGCAATGTGGAGATATTACTGTTTGTGCATTTACAATATTCATTGATTTTTGCCATTGAAAAACATGTTTTTCATATACCAGAAATGTTTGAAGCTACTGACTGAATGAAAGGAGCTGGCATCTCACTCTCTTTGAATCTTCTTTATCATGCTAGGATTAGCAGGAAAAAGCAAAAAATTTCAGAATTGCACCTTGCAATGTGGAGATATTACTGTTTGTGCATTTACAATATTCATTGATTTTTGCCATTGAAAAACATGTTTTTCATATACCAGAAATGTTTGAAGCTACTGACTGAATGAAAGGAGCTGGCATCTCACTCTCTTTGAATCTTCTTTATCATGCTAGGATTAGCAGGAAAAAGCTAAAAATTTCAGAATTGCACCGTGCAATGTGGAGATATTACTGTTTGTGCATTTACAATATTCATTGATTTTTGCCATTGAAAAACATGTTTTTCATATACCAGAAATTTTTGAAGCTACTGACTGAATGAAAGGAGCTGGCATCTCACTCTCTTTGAATCTTCTTTATCATGCTAGGATTAGCAGGAAAAAGCAAAAAATTTCAGAATTGCACCTTGCAATGCGGAGATATTACTGTTTGTGCATTTACAATATTCATTGATTTTTGCCATTGAAAAACATGTTTTTCATATACCAGAAATGTTTGCAGCTACTGATTGAATGAAAGGAGCTGGCATCTCACTCTCTTTGAATCTTCTTTATCATGCTAGGATTAACAGGAAAAAGGTAAAAATTTCAGAATTGCACCGTGCAATGTGGAGATATTACTGTTTGTGCATTTACAATATTCATTGATTTTTGCCATTGAAAAACATGTTTTTCATATACCAGAAATGTTTGAAGCTACTGACTGAATGAAAGGAGCTGGCATCTCACTCTCTTTGAATCTTCTTTATCATGCTAGGATTAACAGGAAAAAGCTAAAAATTTCAGAATTGCACCGTGCAATGTGGAGATATTACTGTTTGTGCATTTACAATATTCATTGATTTTTGCCATTGAAAAACATGTTTTTCATATACCAGAAATGTTTGAAGCTACTGACTGAATGAAAGGAGCTGGCATCTCACTCTCTTTGAATCTTCTTTATCATGCTAGGATTAGCAGGAAAAAGCAAAAAATTTCAGAATTGCACCTTGCAATGTGGAGATATTACTGTTTGTGCATTTACAATATTCATTGATTTTTGCCATTGAAAAACATGTTTTTCATATACCAGAAATGTTTGAAGCTACTGACTGAATGAAAGGAGCTGGCATCTCACTCTCTTTGAATCTTCTTTATCATGCTAGGATTAGCAGGAAAAAGCTAAAAATTTCAGAATTGCACCGTGCAATGTGGAGATATTACTGTTTGTGCATTTACAATATTCATTGATTTTTGCCATTGAAAAACATGTTTTTCATATACCAGAAATTTTTGAAGCTACTGACTGAATGAAAGGAGCTGGCATCTCACTCTCTTTGAATCTTCTTTATCATGCTAGGATTAGCAGGAAAAAGCAAAAAATTTCAGAATTGCACCTTGCAATGCGGAGATATTACTGTTTGTGCATTTACAATATTCATTGATTTTTGCCATTGAAAAACATGTTTTTCATATACCAGAAATGTTTGCAGCTACTGATTGAATGAAAGGAGCTGGCATCTCACTCTCTTTGAATCTTCTTTATCATGCTAGGATTAACAGGAAAAAGGTAAAAATTTCAGAATTGCACCGTGCAATGTGGAGATATTACTGTTTGTGCATTTACAATATTCATTGATTTTTGCCATTGAAAAACATGTTTTTCATATACCAGAAATGTTTGAAGCTACTGACTGAATGAAAGGAGCTGGCATCTCACTCTCTTTGAATCTTCTTTATCATGCTAGGATTAGCAGGAAAAAGCAAAAAATTTCAGAATTGCACCTTGCAATGTGGAGATATTACTGTTTGTGCATTTACAATATTCATTGATTTTTGCCATTGAAAAACATGTTTTTCATATACCAGAAATGTTTGAAGCTACTGACTGAATGAAAGGAGCTGGCATCTCACTCTCTTTGAATCTTCTTTATCATGCTAGGATTAGCAGGAAAAAGCTAAAAATTTCAGAATTGCACCGTGCAATGTGGAGATATTACTGTTTGTGCATTTACAATATTCATTGATTTTTGCCATTGAAAAACATGTTTTTCATATACCAGAAATGTTTGAAGCTACTGACTGAATGAAAGGAGCTGGCATCTCACTCTCTTTGAATCTTCTTTATCATGCTAGG